>NW_004524822.1:1703466-1709328 GCF_000260255.1 Octodon degus
TTTTTTTTTTTCCCAGTACCATGATGTTTTTCTTTAATTACAGCAGCTTTGTAGAATGATTTGAGGTCAGGGATTTGATGCCTTCTGACTTGCCTTTGTTGCACAGAATTGCTTTTGCTATTCTAGGCCTGTTCTGGGTTTTGGGCCTTTGGAGAGGTTAGCGGAACTATACTTTTGGGAAGAAGGTCACTTTACCAGGCATAAGAACTATCTTGTAATTGCGGTAGCTGTCACCAGGACCCCTGAATGGTAGTATAAATCCTCCTATCGAAACAGGGCATGTGAGATAGCTCAGCCAACCAAGCGCCTGCTTAGGTTAAGCGTAGGGATGGGAAGTTTGATCCCTGGAGCAACATGCTGTTCTGGCCCCACCCCCAGGCATGCTGCGCTGCCCCTGAGGCCAGGTGTGGCAGTGCATGCCTGTAATCCTACCACTGAGGAGGCTGAAAATAGGAAGATCACTATGAGCCTGAACTGCGTAGTGAGACCCTGCACCAAATACATTAAAACAACAACAAAAACAACAACAACCCCCCTCCCCAAACAAAAAAGGGACAGCTACCTTTTGGACAAGGGAACTAAGGGCTGAGTTCATGAGTCTAACCTCTCTCATCACTTAGCTCAGGGCTGCCTGACCACTCACTTTGAGTTCCAGTCCTCTCCATTCCTACTTTATTTCCCTTGTCTTGGTGCTTGAATCCTCCGGACTTGTGAAAAACTTAGATGACAATACAGCTGCCATTCATTACAGCACACTTACTGTATGCCTTGCACTACTCTATGAACTTGGCATAAATTTATTTTTTGAGTCAACCTGTTTTCATAGGCTCATTGTACAAGGAAGAAACAGAAATATTATGAGATAAATTATTAGCCTGAGACCACCGGCTAGATCCATAGTGGAGCCAGGATCCGGACGTAGCTATTCTAACCCCAGAGCCATGTTATTAGCTGGCACGTGTTGACGCAGCTCCAATCCAGATCAAAGAGATGGCACCACCACACAGTGCAATTCACCAGTGCCAAGTCCTTCTCCTTGGCTTATTTGTGTATTACTTGTGATGAGGAGATGTGTGCCATTGCCAGTACCTGAGAAAAAACACACAGATGCCTTGTCACTATTTTTTTTTTTTTTTTTAATTAGTGGAACCGGGGATTGAACTCAGGCTCTTGCACTTGCCAGGGAAGCACTTATTCTACTCAGCCATCTCCCCAGCCCCTGCCTGGTCACTATTTATTGTCATCATTGTTGCTATCACCATCACTTCATCAACAATATCATCATCTACTATATCTCAGGCACACTTTGGGTGAGCTAGATTTAATTCTCTTATGAGATTCATACTATTCCCATTTCATAGTTGCTGAGTCCTTGCACTTAGGAAGCAATGGAAGTTTGAGACTCTTCTATTTGGCTCCTGGATTTTCTCTTCACCACTGTCCATTATATGCTTAATTAAGAAAAATGGAACTAAGTAGGTGAGTGAAAATGATGTGAAGATTTTGCTTTCCCAGGAGTCAAGGCTTATTTGTTCCTCGTGGTAGATTCTGCAATGCTCTAATCATGTGTAGTTGTCTTTGTAAAGCAAAAGGTCAGGCTTTCACCCAGTTTTCTTAGGGTCACAGAAATACTTCTGGTGCACTGGACACTGCTACCTCACACAATTATCTTCTACCACGAATTCTGTTGATTGCACATTTATTTGGGATAACTGGGCTAGCCTTCTTATTGGAAAACTGTGAGACAGTTGATTCAGTTCCCAGATTAGTATGAAACTCTTTTCCTTGTGACATCTCAGTTCATGTGGTTTATTTATTTATTTTTTATTAACTTTATTGAGAAACAAATATCAATGAGACAGTTTCAAAAACGATTAGTAGGACAGTTTCAATAATTAATACATTGCATATTGTTGTCTTCATAGTGGTTATTCATAGTACAAGATGCAGACATGATATCCTGTCCAAAAACTATTAGCACAAATCTTTCTGTTCATTGAATTAAGAGAAAGTAGCTGTATATCTATCCTAGCTATTTTGTATATCCAGATACAAAATGGTCATTCATTTTTATCCCCTTTTTTTGTTTAGTTTTGTGTAGATTGGTATATCATTGTTTTGTTCTTGTTTAGATTGGTATATCATTACCATTTAAATATTGCAGGTGTGTGACTTCAGCAAAATAACCAAATATAGTCCAGTAATCCATAATAGTAGTGTATTATCCGTAGGACTGGCAATGTCAGCAGTTGTTGACTTGAGCATTTTACAGGTCAGCATATTAATATGGTTTTACATTTTATACCTCATTTTTATACTTTTCTGCTGGATGGTTAAGACCAAGATAAAGCAAGATCTATATAACAACAAATGTAACTTGTGGTCTAACAAGGTCAGTCCAATCACCTCAGGATTTATCGTGAAACCCTGTACCACAGTTTGTAGATCCTTTGTCAGTACAGCCATGTGGATGAGTCACAGCCATTGCTTGACCAACTTGCTCTCTGTGAAAGCCTGAGAGAATGTTTCTCTCCATGTGACTCTCCTTTGGCACACTCTACATCACTGATCACTTTCCTTTTTGGCCTCATAATCTCCTTGACCAGAAAATTTTGGACACAACTGAGTTACATGATGTTACAGTACAGGTTCTCTTATGTCCTGAGTCCTCACTGACCTTGAAAGTCTAGGGCCAAAAGGTTGGCTGTCCTTGCAGCCCTTCTTTTTCTCTAATTTATGGTCTGTAAATGTGAGTTATTAACCCTCGAGAAGAGAAGCATAATGATATTATTACCCTATAACATAGGCAGTTGAGCTGAACCTCACTATCTGTCTGAATATCAAACATCTTAGAAGGGAGGGCAAGGAGTAAAGCTAGGAAACGTGACAGGGACAAAATCGTACATTTATATGCACAGGAGGGTTAAGGCAATGATCCTGATAATCTTCAGTGTGTTTTTGAAACTAGCAGTTCAATGGTAGGATTCTCACCCTGAGTAACTATATATGCTGATACCTGGAAACTGAGCAACTGCACTGAAGATAGCAATGTGTAATACTAGGGCCATGTTTGGCATGCCTGTCATTCTGGTTTTCTAAATACGTACTGCTTGTCATGTCATATCAATTACTGCTATACTGTTTCTCAAGTAGATGTTTGTTTTTTTAAAAAAGGATAATAAATGAAAACAAGAGACAAGAAAAAAATGTCATAGGACTGTCCTGCTACAATGCTGTATATGGTTAGATTTCTAAATTCATATGTAAAAATATATAATTGTTTATTCCTCATTTTTCAAATACTTTTTTATTTTTATTTTTTTCTTCACATTCTGCAGAGATTTAAAGTTTAACATATCAGTACTTGAAGGAAAATACCTGTTCCACATCATGAAAGTGGTTTTGTTTGTTGCTTTTCTCCTGTGCTGGAGATCAAATACCTCACCAATGCTGGATAGTAGCCCTACTGTGAAGCCACACCCCCAGCCCCAGAAGTGCAAGTTTTAACTGGCTGTAGGATTGAAAGGTTATTTTGGAGCATGAGGTTACTTAAAAAGCAAATTTATATTGAAATAGTGAGGCCTCTTTCTCAGTTACCTTAGACAGCCGTATGAGAGGGCTGGCTGCTTGTGGGAGAATGAGGAGTTATCACATGCATGCAAGACACAAGAACAGAATGGACATTATGCAAAGTCAGGTTCCATCTTTGCGATTTGCCAAGGTCAGGGGACAGCCACCATTCTGAGGGTCATTGAGAGGTGTTTTCCTGAGCACACTAGAGACTGCCACTGGCTTCAAATGTGCTCACTTCATTTGCTACATGAAGACTAATTTATGAGCACATCAAAGGGGCTGCCCACTGTCCAGCTGACAAAGCCCCACTGTGGTGCTTGCTGCTGCTCCCTGGCAGGGGACCCATATTGTTGCCTGTGGCTTGTCTGGAGCAATGAGGTAGGAAGGTGCAAGGCCACCTGCTGCACTCCCTGGCAGCTTGCTGTTCCCTGTAGATGGCGAAGATGTATAAATTGAAGTCTAGGGTCTAATGGGTTATTGGCTGATTTAACAAAAATCTACTAAAATAAAAAAATTTATCAAGTAGACTGTGAGCAGACGAATTATTCTCTGGCCATTCCTTCATTAGACAAAGATGCCATCTTTCATGATTGTTATTTTGGGGATTGATGAGAGCTAGCAGGGCCAATCTAATATCAACAGATCTTTTTTTATAGTCCTGGACCAGTTGTCACAGCATAATGCACTGTTGTGATCCTCGCAGTCTGTGATTCTCTCTTGCCAAGCCTGGCTCATCAGTTCCCTGTTGTCCTGCAGATTTTTGAGGCACTGGAATCCTAGCAACAGATTTTCATTTAAGTAGGATGGTCCTGAGCACCAGTCTCCCACAGGTTGGTAAAAGTTTTGTGCTTATCAACCACAGAACATCTTTAAAGCTTTTATTTTTTATTTTTATTTTTATGGAGCCTTTCTTCCACCAGGTTAGTAGAAAAACACATTTTGCTTATGGAACTGTAGCAGACATCCTGATGAAGTGGCTCCTGAATGCAAGGCAAGATTGTGGAAGTTCCTCCTCACTGGGGAGGTTCTGTGCTTTATTTTTTAATAGACTTCTCAGTTTGCTTTTGTGTTAGGATAAGTAATACAATGCTTTTTATTATTTTCCATTAAAAAAACCTAGTATTAGCATGTCCCACTATAAAAAAACCTCTGATTGAATATTTTCCTTTTTTAATGTATTTAGCACAAGGTCTACAGGGTCTCACTACACAGATTGGACTCATAGTGATCCTCCTGTTTTCAGCCTCGCAAGCGCTGGGATTACAAGCTTGCACCACCATGCCCAATCTCAATCTTCTCAGCATACCCTGGGGGCAGGGCCGGCATGGCACGCTGGGGTTAGAACCCTGGTCCCTGAGACTGCCTAAGAAGGTGCTTTAGTCCACTGAGCTATCTGGCTGACCCTGTATATTTTCCAATTTACTGTCCCCTAAATTTTATACATTTGCCTTTTTTATTTTTAGAGAAAGTGATTAAGTTGAATGTTGAAATTGCATTTTTAAAAAGATATCTTCCCAAATTTTGGAAGTAACAATAAGACTTTATATGTATAAATATATTAAATACTTTACATATAAATGCATAATATAAAATATATTTTTCTTCCAGTTATATCTAAGCTTTCTGCCTTTATTAATTCGCTGATCTCACAATAAACCTTCGGGGTAGTAACTCTTATTATCCTCATTTTACAACTAGGAAAAAGGCACCAAGAGATTATATAACTTACCCAAAGTCTTGCTGCGGCAAGCAGCAGCGCAGGCATCTAGGTTCCAGCAGTCTGCCTCCTGAGCACATTTTTCTCAAAATTGTGTTGAATTTGTTTAATGCAGAGAAACTAAAAAAAACAGGCGAAAGGTAATTTTTCCATTTTCCCATCATTCAAAGATATCTATTAAAATAAAGCATTTAAAATTTAGCTAAAGGAGGCACTTTCTGAATTTTTATGTGCATATAAGTTTAAAAGACTAAAAACAGTATCTTCTCTCCCCAGACTGTTTCATAGACTCCCGTTGGCACTGTCTCAGGTCCAAAATTCTTTACTGTGGGTTTTTGAGTGCTCACTGTGCCATTGTATGGAAGCACACAATTTCTTGTTTAAAGAAAAACCCGAAAGAAACAATGGTACAAAATTTCAAAAGAAGTTTGTAGGACACTAACAAGGGTCAGTACATTGTATACTGTTATCTTTATTTATTTATTTTTTTTCTTTTCAAAGTTTTTTGATAAACATATAGCAATGAGACAGTTTCAAATCAAATCGAAAGTACAGTTTCAACAAATAATACA
>NW_004524822.1:1714004-1715530 GCF_000260255.1 Octodon degus
ATATATATTTCCTTTTCCCTTCTTTCTTTTCTCCTTTGCCCTATCCCAGTTGCTCTTTCCTTTTGAACAGTTTTTTTCCCATTTCACAATATCCATTGTACTTTTTGGACATTATTTACTCCTTCAGCTCCTTACCCTAGCAAGACAATACGATGCTTACAAATGCGAGTCTAATCTATTTCACTTACAAGTATGGTCCCAAGTTGCATCCATTTTCCTGTGATAGCCTCGAGTTTATCTTTTCCACAGCTGAGGAACACTTCATTATATAAGCATATCATGTTGGGTGGGTGAGATAGCTCAGTGGACTAAGTACCTATTTATCATATCTAAATCTTGGAAACAACACAAATGCCCATCAACCAAAGAAGAGATAAAAAAGACATGGTATTTAATAATTTTTTTCATTTATGTATTTGGTACAGAGTCTTACTATGCAGCTCAGACTCGTAGTGATCCTCCTGTATTCAGCCTCCCCAGTGCTGGGGCTACAGGCATGTGCCGCCATGCCCAGTCTTGTGGCTGGCTCAGTGTGCCCAGCGGCAGGGCTGGTGTGGTATGTGGTACCAGGGATGGAACCCTAGTCCCTTTGCTTGCCTAAGCAGGTGCTTAGTTTGCTGAACTATCTTGCTGGGTCTTAGAATCAATCTTAGATTGAGACACAATGATGATATATATTTTTAGTTTCTTTGTTCATCTTGTAAATTGTCTTCATGAAAGATTTTCTCGATTCATTAACACCTGTGGCAAACAAGAGTGCTTATTTTCTTCAGTACTGGATGCCTCAGGGAGATTATTTTTCCACTCTATTTATTTAATAGATAAAACCAAGGAGAGTCCCTCATTTCAGTGTGCAGTTCTTAATTTGCAAGTTCAAGAATTAACAAATTTTTTTTTGTTTATTCCTTGAATAAATTGTACATTGTTCCAGATGCTAAAGAAAAAAAAATATTAGGCATTAAAACTCCACACTTGCCTCAGAGACATGCATCAATAACCCTAAGGAAAACCATTGCCATCACTTTCTTAAGCAGCCTTTGTACCAGGGTTATATGTATGGAGTCAAAGAAGTGTCTAAGTGCACACACACACACATGTGTATGCATGTACACATAATGTGGGTTTTTCCATAAAAACAGCATACTAGACGTATTATTTGGCTCCTGTAGTAGCCTTTTCCTACTTAATGTTATACCTTGGAGACCATCCTGTATCAGTGAACAAAGAATCATCTCACTTTCAATAGTAACATCTCTTTATTGGCTATCAACACTTTTTTATAATGGCCCATCAATGCTTTATGAGTACTTAAAAATTTATAGTTTAACATTTTTTGTTATTGATGATTTGTAAGGCTTTCCTGTAAAGTAAGTTCACCAAACCACTTGTTTATATTAAATAAATGCAGATTTTATTTCCTATTTTGTTGTGGACCTTTTCTCTTTCTTTCTTTCTTCTTTCTTTCTTTCTTTCTTTCTTTCTTTCTTTCTTTCTTTCTTTCTTTCTTTCTTTCTTTCTTTCTTTCT
>NW_004524822.1:1715630-1722393 GCF_000260255.1 Octodon degus
CTTTCTTTCTTTCTTTCTTTCTTTCTTTCTTTCTTTCTTTCTTTCTTTCTTTCTTTCTTTCTTTTAGTGGCTTTATTTTTGAGTGAATAAAGGCAAGTTTTCATAGGTAGTGAAATCTATCAATCTCTGGTGTTTGGTGTGGGAGTGATTTTCTCGGATGATCAAAGGTGACATTGTCTCTCTTTTTACTTGGATTCTTGTAACATGGAGGATTGGCTGTGATGAATAATACTAATGATGAATATTATTAATGAACATGTGTAATTTTTGAGATGCTGCTTTCAGTTCTTTTGAAGTGGGATTCTTAGATCATATAGTAGTTGCACATTTCAATTTTCTGAGGAATTAGCATGCAGCTTTCTGTAGTACCTGCAGCATCTACAATCCAACCGACTCTGCACAAGGTTCCAGTTTTCTATATCTTCTCCTTCATTTGATGTTTTCTGGTCTTTTTGTTGTTGTTGTTGTTGTTAGCTGATTCTAATGGATGAGAGGGTTGGTTCACTGAATGCTACATTTCTGTCAGAAATGTGAAAAGAATTATCCAAGTGACATCCCTTCAACTTTACATATTCTTAGGAGAAATATCATAAATTAGAACCATGGATGAGAACTTGTAGCAAAAGACTGTTGTTTTCCCTGGGGTAATGCCATCTCACGTACGCCTCCTTTGTAATTTCTAATGACCGTGAACTGATGTGTAGTGCTTGTGGCTCAAGAAGGTTCAGTTTGAATTGGAATTAATCATGATGAAATAACTGATGGGTTTTCTTTGACTTGGGAACTATTGGCAGGTAAATGTCCATTCAGGAGAAACTGACACTTCATTTACCTTTATTTCTGTTTACTTGTGTAGCTTGAAACCTTAGGACTACACAAACATCTAGCAGGTATTTTCTGGTGCCTGAAGGAACCGGACGCTTGCAGTCACAGTCAGGTCAGAGAAGCAGCACTATTGGGAGAGATGTCTCCACATGGCGTCCCCTTTAATGATTCTTCCTTTATCTTGTAACAATGGGGAAAAATGGGCTTTACTGTGTACGACTTCCCTGACTTGACCACTCAGCAATCAAAGGTGAGTTTCTTAATATTGATAATTGTTGGATGTATAATATTTAAAGTAGGACAGATGCCAACAGGGCTCCAGTAATCTAGTATCTAATTCTTACACTTGTGAGGATCAGATGGGCTAAGGTCTGAAAAGCATTAAGCAAAGTCCCTTGCATATAGGCATTAGATATGCACAGTGATTGTTAATGATAAATCTTGTCATTGTTGAGGTCTGTCATTTTAGTTATTACCCCAGATGCTCAAGATGAATGGTGTGGGCTCCTTTCTAGGGGAATTTTACCTGCTCTAGATATCTTCTGTTTATCTTTTTTTAAAAATGCATTTGGCGGTCACAGGTCTCACTATGCAGCTTGGACTCCTAGTGATCCTCCTGTTTTCGGCCTTCCCAGCGCTGGGATTATAGGGCATATGGCGTGAGGGATTGACCCACAGTCCCTGAGCTTGCCTAAGCTTGCCTAAGCTTGCCTAAGCTTGCCTAAGCAGGTGCGTTAGCCTGCTGAGCTGTCTCACCAGACCATCTTCTTGTGTGTAGGTGTTCTTCATCCCTCCCACCCATCTCCTCCCTCTCTTCCTTCCTTGCTTCCTTCCTCCCCTCCTTTTTCCTTCCTTCCATCAACATGAAGGAATTTCAAGTGGAGCTTTGATTGTTTACTGTCAACCAAAGGGAGAAATGGCTCTTGTCATCAAGGCCATGACTACAACATCTTCAAGGTGCTGCGTGGACTAGAACTCAAGCATTTGCTTTCTACTAAGCCACTCTCCTCTGTTCTCAAATGACAGGGAAGTCCTTGCAGGCTAAAACTCCAAATCCCTTTAATCCCATTTCTAAAATACAGCCATGCCATAGTGCCAAAGACCAAGGCAAACTGTTTCACTTGCTTTCTTCATTCTTCATGCTGTGAGTTCATTTCTGTCTTTACTTACAAGTATCATACTTCAATTTATTTCTGGGAGAAGCCCTTTATTTTCTACCTGTTAGGCTTGTCTCTTATCAGTCTATCCATCACCTTCTACTTCTCTGTCTTCACTTGCCATCTCTTTAACTCCTCTCTCATCCACCTTTGGTTTTGTTTGTTGTTATTTTGTTGTGTTTTGAGGCAAAGTCTCACAATGTACCTCAGGCTGGCTTATGAATTTGATCACCAATTTTCTGTTTGGCTCATTCCGAAAATTCCTTAAACTTTGTGTGTGTGTGTGTGTGTGTGTGTGTGTGTGTGTGTGTGTGTGTGATTGAACCCAGAGCCTTCGCCCCAAACTCCATCCCTAGTCCTCTTTAAATTATTACATTTTGAGACAGGGCCTCACTAAATCTCTAACTTGCCCAGGCTGGGCTTGATCTTGTCATCCTCCTGCCTCCAAGAGTCCTGGGCTTACCAAAGCTAGCATTTTGGTTCTGCTCTTCCTTTGATTCGGAGACCACCAGGGCCTAAGCCCCAGCTGTTATGCCTTCTGCTTGCTGTGACTACCTGTGACATTGCGGTGGGTGCTGTCAGCAGAGAGGGGCTGCTGCTGGGGGTTAGTGACTCCAGGTCAGCCAGCTTCCTTTGTAAGAGGGGAACAATTTCTCTTCTGATGAGGCGGTCTTGTGGTCACTACTGTTCTCAGCTACACACAGCACCCACCTCCTGTCCTCTATGCCCCTGGTCTTTCTAGTGTCATACTTGTCTCCTGCCCCCCTCCCTCTCTCTAGTCTGCCTCTTCCCTTTCTACTCTTCCTGCTTCTCTTTCTGGTCCTCCTCCTTGCTCTTTTGTTGTGCTTAGCTCAAATGTTTCTCGCCGTAAAGCCTTCCCATTTCAAAATAAAATTCACAGAGTCTTCTCTAGTCCTCTGCTTATCTCCATAGTATAGAACTTACTGTTTCATTTGATCTCAATATCTCTCCCTAAGAGCTCATTCAAAAAAAGGACAGGTTGTTAGTATTTTAGCTTGAAAAGTAATAGTTATTTTTGTTATTATAGCTTTAATTGTGGCTTATTTCCATGATTTATGAGGTGTGATCAAACATGCAGCGAATGTTTAAATTAAAAAACTTTTACATTAAAAGATGCATGACTATTTATTGTCTTCAAGCCCCCTCTTGTTTCACATATACCTACTGGTTGTATACAACAACATACAAGGCTGCACATATAACATACAGGCAGATTCTGCCACTTCTGAAGCAGTTCTGGAAATTCTCAGCTATGATGTCCTGAGTTGATTCAAAATTTACTTCCCATGGTCCTTTAGATTTGGGGAAGAACCAGAAGTCACTGTGTCCGAGCCAGTGACTAAGACAGACAAGGGGACACCAGGGGACAGCACTTGGCAGAAGCGTCTGCTTTACTTTTGGTCACACCTTACTGAATATATTTATGTATTTATTTTCTTGGTTATAGTGATCCTCCTGTCTTAGCCTCCCCAGGGCTGGGATTAGAGGCACGAGCCACCACATGGGCATGGGGCCAGCGTGACATGCTGTACCAGGGGGGATCGAACGTGGGTGCTTGTGCTTGCAAGACAGGTGCTTAGAATGCCAAGCTATCTCCCCAGCCCAATAATATGTTTATTTTATTTTTATTTTTAAAGATAATACAAAAAATAGTTAAAAAATTAGAAATAATATAGAATTTCACTAAACAAAATGATAGGGATTCAACAATGGTTGTTACATTGCATATTGTTGTCTTCAAATTAGAGGCTCACAATACCAGATATAAACCTTTAAGACTGATAAAAAATTATAAACAATTAAAAAGGAGAGAAAAAACATTAATTATCTTAGACAACACAAGACAAAGATGATAATGGCTTAATACTTATATACTGTACATGTTTGTGTATCACTTCAAGGCCGAGTCTCTTTTTTAAATTTCATTTTTGAGACATTAATTGCTCCTTTCTTTTTTTTTTTTTTTCCTTTCCTAGGTACCGTGGATTGAACTCAGGACCCTGTGCTTGCCAGGCAAGCATTTATTCTACTGAGCTATCTCCCTGGCCCCAACTGTTCCTTTCAATAGACCAACAGAACTCAGCATCAGCAAAAGCTGATGTCACTGTGACACCAGGTGTTACTGTGAAGTCCAGGCCAGACTTAAAATTGCTGTGTTTCTCAGGCTGGCCTCGAACTTTGTCTTCCTGCCTCAGCCTCTTGAGTGCTGGGATGATAGACATGTACCACAGCACCCTCAACACTGTCTCTTAAAGAATCATTGGTTATTAGAATTGCAGATTTTCTAGCCAAACTGACTAATTATTATCCAATACATTCAGACTGGGCTGCAAGTATCTCTGATTACAAAGCTCTCCAGGGTTTCCCAGTGAGTTCCGGCAGAGCTAGGTCTGGGATGCACGGACACAGAGAGGAAAGAAGGAGGAGGGCCAGAGGTCTGTGGGCTGGGCTACCATAGTGCTGGAGGAAGAAGCGACCTGGGTGGGCAGGCGAGCTCAGAAAGGGGAAGGAGCATCAGAGCAGTGGAGACATCCTAGCTGCGTTTTTCTACCAATCTGTTCCTTCGCTGGCCTGGTTTGTCTTGCCAAAGTGACTAGGGGTAGACCCAGCCATTCGCTGGACGATGCTGAACTCCTCTATTCACTGGTGCTTTATTTGACATGTTGATCTAAAACCAATCACCACTCAAACAAATGGGGGTGTGCGTTTGGAGCAGAACCAGCGCTCGTAGCTTCCTGGCAGGGCCCTCTGACTTGGTCTTCAGTAGCTGAAAATGGGCTCGAAGACCACATCTCATGCTCAGGGTTGACATACGCCATGTGACTTGGCCTTTGATGCTATGGGGTGGTGCACATAGCTGTCCCCACGATGTCGGATGCCTCGAGGGGGCATCTCCATTAGAAAAAAAAGTCACTATGACTCGACAAGAGCTGGCTCCTTGTCCCAGTCCCTTTTATCCCAGTCCTCAAAAAGGTAAAAATAAATAAATAAATTTGTGTATAAATTTTACCCAGTCCTCAAAATCTACTGAACTCTACACCTAAAATGTTGTGCTATATTTGGAGTTGTACCGGCTTCACTACCAATTTTAGACTATTTAATCACCCCCAGGTATTAGTATTACTACTTCTTTGAAATATTTCCTCCTACTATTATTACTCCCACTCCATTTCCCGTCTCGCAGTCCCTGGCAACCACGAAAGTATTTCCTGGCTCTGCATAGCCCCAGCTAGACAATTTATGTTAGTGGAACAATGCAACATTGTGGCCTTTGGTGACTGGCTTCTTTCATTCAGCATCATGTCTCCAGTGCTCATCCATATTAGCAGTACCTCACTGCTTCCCCCTCCCCTCCCCTCCCCTATTCTCCTTCCTCCTCCCCTCCCCTCCCCTCCCCTCCTATTTCCTCCCGTCTCCTTCCTCTTCCCTTCCCTCCCTCCTCTTCTCTCCCCCTCCTCTTCCCTTCTGGCCCCTCTCTTTCCCTTCCCTTCATTTCCCTTCCTGCCTTTTCTTTTCTCTCCCTCTCTCCTATCACCCAATTACCACTTAAAGTACTAGGGATTAAATCAATATTTCTACTGATGACTTATTAGCTAGTTTTGTGTTGCTCCAGCAAAATAGTTTTATTTTCATTTATTTATATTTTAGGGAAGGGTCTACAGGGTGTTCAGGGTCTCACTACTAGATCAGACTCATAGTGATCCGCCTGTTTACAGCCTCTCAAGAGCTGGGATTACAGGTACATGCCACCATGCACAGTCTCAATTGCCATCTGGGTGTGCCCTGAGGGGGGGGGGCTGGCACGGCAGGCCAGGAAAATATTGTTCAATTCAGGGAAAAATATATCACGTAATGAAAAAAGAACAATGAGTTTCCCTTCTTATCTGGAGGAGTATGCTGAAACAATATTTGATTGATTTAAATGTTTTCTTTCATTTGAAATTTGTACGGTTTATCTAACTTTATTCATAATTAGTGAATAAAGATGACTGAATGATCTTCATGATGGCAGGATGTGGTGGGACATGCCTGTTCTCCCACCACCTGTGATGCTGAGGCGGAAGGATGGCTCTGAGTTAGAGTGAAGTCTGAGCTACACAGTGAGCTCAAGGCCAGCTTGGACTACAGAGTGAGACTTGGCCTCAGAAAAACTCCCAAAACAACCAACCAACCAACCAACCAACCAAAACAAAAAACAGCCCTCTGACCACTGTATGGGGTTTCAACAATTTTTTAAAATGTTTATGATGATTCTCATGTTGCATAATACATTTCACACATTTAAATGCCAAGCCATATTGATTTTGCATTGAAATACAGAGAGAAGATCTTTATTTAAATACACTGCTCATTATTTTAGTTGCTGTGACTGTGCTCTTTGATGTGGTGGCAGAAACTAAAGGGTTCTATGCAGCACAGAGGCGATTCCTTCTGAGTTCATTGCGCAAGTAAAAGGTGATGAAAGGTATGAGTTAGAGAGATCGTGTCATCTGTAACTTTTACTTAGGTTAAAAAAGTTACAAGAGGGCCAGTGAGATAGCTCAGCAGACTAAGCACCTGCTCAGAGAAGCACGGGGACCCGGGGTTTGATCCTTGGCACCACAGGCAGCAAGGGCCCCATGCCTGGGCATGCTGAGCTGGCCACTGAGACTGGCACATGCCTGTCATCCCAGTGCTGGGGAGGCTGAAAACAGAAGGATCACTAGGAGTCCAAGCTGCATAGTGAGACCCTGTACCAAACACATTTGAATATATATATA
>NW_004524822.1:1722612-1765112 GCF_000260255.1 Octodon degus
AGAGAGAGAGAGAGAGAGAGAGAGAGAGAGAGAGAGAGAGAGAGAGAGAGAGAAACACAACAAACAAGTCTTACATAACAACTGGGATGTGGGTAAGGATTGGGTAAGAGCAAGAAGCCTGGCTTCAGGGTGTTTGGCACCTTTCCACGCTGGGTCATTACCAGCTGTGTGATGTCAGCAAGCTTTTCATTGCCTTAGACCTCTCGTCTACAAAATGCAGCCACAAGGGGTTGTGGAATTTAAAAGAATCAGTATACGTAACTTGCTGAAGCAATGGTTAGTATAGAGGAAATGACGTAAAAGCATTTGATATTCATTTTCTTGTAGGGACTACGAGTTCTTAGATTATCCCTCACAGGGATGTTGTCACATGTGTCAAGTGGTATAGATCCATTTTTTTTTCATTGAATGTTTTTCAAATGTAGACAAAGGGCTGAAATCCCCTTTTCTTTTTGTCACTTAGTAGCGTTTAAATGGAAAAAGTAATGTACGGAACATTTTGTGCCCTGCGCGTGCTTAGACTGTGGATGCATGGGGAATGCTAGCCACCCAGAGAGCGCATCACTGGTATATTCTGGATGACATGAAGGAGCTCTTAATGAATGAATCATTGAATAGGCAGATGGGCTGTGGGAGGCAGACTCTGAATAAAATGCTTCCTTACTACAGAACTATTTCAGAGATGTAAATACCCAGACCACTATTCATGCCAACTGTCATGTGTTGATTTTAAGTGATCCCTGATTTACTTTTCTGGCTCTTATTCTATCACCTCCTGTGCTGTCTTTACAGCTGCCTTTTCTCCAGGGCTTGGTGTAAAGATCAGATGTGACCATGTGCATCTGGCACGTCAAAAACTATTGTGTGCAGTTTTATTGATATGTATTTCACATGAGGATGTAAAATTCTCCCTTTAACATATAAAAATCAGTAGTTTTTACAGAGGTGTGGAGTCGTGGAACCATGACCACAATCTGATTTCAGAGCATACTCAACTTCTTCTGTCTCTATGGAGTTCTGTTTTGGAACATTTCATGCAAACAGAACAATACAGTATGTAGGATTTTGTATCTCTCTTCTTTCACTCAGATTATGGTTTCAAAAGTTGTTTCTCTTGAAGAACTCATCATCACTTCATTTTTTATTTTTATCATATTTGTGTTTTCCTTCATGAGTCAGGAAACATTTGAGTTTTGTTTTTTACCCTCTATAAATAATGCTGCCCTGACTGTGTACAATTTTTTATGTGGATATGACATTTTTTTTAAAATATTCATTTAATGAGAAAAAAGATAAAATAGCAATGAAACAGATTCAAAGAAGATTAGTAAGACAGTTATAATAATTAATACATTGCATATTCTTGTCTTCATAGTAGTTATTCAGAGGACAAGATAAAGACATGATATCTTGTCTAAATAATCTTAGTACAAACCTTTCTTTTCATTGAACTAAGAGAAAGTAGCTGTATATCTATCCTAACTTTTTTTGTGTGTATATATATATATATTTTTTCACTACAAAATGGTCCTCTATATCCTCCTTTTTTGTTTTGCTTTGTCAGAGAAGGGTGTTAGAAAAGCTGTATTTGGAGAAGTCTTTTTGATCCCCTGGGTATATATGTGGGAGTGGAGTTGCTGAGTCATGGCCACCCTACATTTAGGGTTTGGAAGAATTGCCAAGTGGCTGAACAATTTCACATTCTCATGCACAACGTCTGAGAGTTCCAGTTTCTCTTCATCTTCATCAGCCCTTGTCACTCTGTCCTTTTGTACGGCTCTAAACTGGCAAACTATTCTTTATTGAAAAAAGTAATGCCCGTAGAGAGTAAAAGCAAAATTTAAATGGTGCAGAAAGTATTTTCCAGGCCCAGACTGCTTCCCAGACTCATAGTTTTGTCTATAGCTCTTTAAAATTGTCTGTGCATACACGGTATATCCTTAGATACGTATTTTTAAAAAGCACATCTAGAAGTATGCTATTTTGTACCATTCTTTTTCACTTAATAACATACCTTAGAACAATTTCTATAGAAAAATAGTTTGACCCACTCCATTCTTTTTACTCTGCACAGAGTATTTCTTTGTGCAGACATACCAAAATTCACAGAAGCAATTTGTCTATGGGAGGGCACTTTGGTTGGCTCCAATATTTTGCTAATGTAAGTAATGCTTCAGTGAGCATCAGAATATGATTGTCTTAGAAGACATGTGCAAAGATATTCAAGGAAAAAGAAGTTATGCTGTTATATGCTACCACCAGTGGGAAAAGATAATGCCTGCTATCCCACCACTTTCCCAATTTAACACTTACCAGATTGTTCCAGTTTGGTCAATGTCATAGGTAAAAAATAATTTCAAAAAAATAAGTTCGTGTTATACCTTTCACCCTAGAAATTGAGAGGTATAACACAATTAAATGGAAAGCAAGAACTGAAAGATTAAAAAATGAAGAGAGGGCAAGGAGAAAAGCTAGGAAACATGGCAGGGGCAAAACCATGTATTTAAATACACAAGACAGATAAGGCAATGGTCCTGAGAATCTCCATCAGGTTTTTGAAACTAGCAGTTAATTGATAGATTCTCACCCTGAGTAACTACTTATGCTGATACCTGTAAAACTAAGCAACAGCACCGAGGATGGCAATGTGTTATACTCGGGCCATGTTTGGAATGCCTGTCATTCTGGTCTCTAAATATGTACTGCTTCTAATGTCATATCAATCATTGCTATACTCTCTCTCAAATAAATGTTTGTTTTTAAAAAGGTAATAAAAGAAAACGAGAGACAAGAAAAAAAGAAAATAAATTTGAGCTGTAAAGAGTAAATAATGTGTGTGCTACTATAAGACTTGAACTTTCCAAATATTTTGAACTCCAGATAATATGGTTGAAACTATTGAATTTCTGAAATATATGCAGGCGTAGGATTGCATCTAAATTTGTCTTAATATTTAATGTAACCTTGTGCCCCGCAAAGAAGTTGATTGTCCCATTTACATATTCAACTGACATCTATAATGTAATGGTTGTACGCCAAGAAGAAATTTAAGTGCTAAAGATGAATGCATAAGAAACACTCATTGCTCAAGTAATATATGGTCTAGCAAGAGTTACACATTGATAAACTAAGGTGAATGATGAACATGGAGTACAGGCAAGGACGTAGGCTCTATAGAGTAGTTATACCACAGGCTCAGCCACTGTGAAAAGAAGACCCTCCTCCCAGATACTTGGGCAATTGCTTTCAGGAAAAGAGGAGAAAAGCTTGTAGAATAGGTGAAGGCAACCCTTAGGAGCTAGCCATTTTCTTTCAAACAAGACAGTGGAAAATGCACACATTGCTTCTCAAAATCCACTGGCAAGACACTTGTAGTTGGAAGGCAGAATGGGAACATAAAGTCCAGCTGTGTGACCATGGGCTGCCATGTTACTCTGGAGACAAGCAAACATGACCTTAGGCACCAGGTAGGAGAAGCAGTCAGAGGACATTTAGAGGGCATTTTCAGGCTGTGCCACTGTGATCATTTTAATGTCACAGGGACAGAGGAATGCTGAATAGAAGCTTTCAACACAGAGCTTACAACTGCCTTGAGGAGCAAGTTCTTGAGGCCCCAAGTCATTAATGAACAAGATGATTCTATATAAAATCTTATGGTGCGTTGATAAATGCGATCCATCAGAACATTTAACACATAGTATGGCATAGGATGTATGCAAGATGTTGCACAGGATGGTTGCCTTGTCAGTCAAATTTCCATCACTTGTGACAAATACCTGAGATAACTCAATTTAAAAGTTTTCTTTTCTGTCATGGTTTCAGCTCATGGGCACTTTGGGGCTGTGATAACACAATATATCATGATGGGAGTGTGTGAGAGAGGGGCTCTATGCATCTTGTGGCAACCAGAAAGCAAAGGGACAGGAAAAGACTGGGGTCCCAATATTCCCTTCAAAGTTGGGTCTCCAACAACCTAGCATCCTTCCTCTAGGTCCCACCTATAAAAGGAACCTCCATCTTTCAGTAGTGCTACACACTGGGGACCAAGCTTTTAGACTACAGGCTATTGAAGGATATTTAAGACCCAAACCATAACAACTTCTTAAATATAAAAAGATGAGAGAGAAACGTAAGACTAGATGGGTCTTATCAAGGAAAGATCCTTAAAATATGTTGGATATTGATTTATGTAAACTTAGGCTTATTTTTGCAGATACTTTTTTTTTTTTTGTATTTTAGGGAAGGATCTACAGGGTGTTCAAGGTCTCACTACTATGTCAGACTTGTAGTGATCTGCCTGTTTACAGCCTCCCAAGAGATGGAATTACAGGTGCACACCACCATGCTCAGTCTCAATTGCTGTCTCATCATGCCCGGGGGGCAGGGATGGCATGGCAGGCCTGGGGATCAAACCTCCAGCCCATGCATGCAGATACTTTTTAATGCTTTTTAAAATGTAGATTCAAGGGATTTATGTATTTAATTCTCCATGGAAATTAGTTATTTACACCCACATTTATTAGGAGTTCAATTTTTAAAAACATCTATGAGTATATTTTTCTCTTACGGCAAAAGTTTTCCAGAAAGCAGAAGTTACATAAATTGTTTGAAGCAATGGCAATTTGGACATTGAGAAAATTGGTGGCTAGTAATTTGTAAGGTATACAGGACAGCCAGTGAGGAAGAGAGGTGGTGAATGTCTCTTCCCAAATTTGGGTCAATGTCCTCTCATAATACCAATGAACAACGAGCCTTCAGCGTCCTAGGTAGAGATGGCTATTTCTTCTCTAGATATTTTAAGAAAAAACTTTTGTAGTTTTCTTTCAGAACCAGTAGGACATCTACCATGAAGATTATTTTGTAGATTACTAATGAAAAAAATTTATAAGACAAAGTACAATTTTGCCACACTTTCCAAAGTGTCTTTCTTTTTCAGTACAAACATGATCATCTTATTATTTTTTTTTTTGAAGTAGAAGAATCTTTGAATGTTAATTCTAAAACAACATGTTTTCGGATAGGTTTTGTTTTGCCATCAAATGTGCAATTTCTGAAGATACAGGATTTGAAAAGTCATTGGCAATCAGGTAAGCTTTGTTCTTGAAATCAGGCCTAATTTTGTGACTATAATGCTAACAGAAACAAAACTAAAATCTGCATTTTCTCAACTGGAAAGCAAAAGTCAGAATTCAGACTATTCATCCTGCCTCTGTAAGCTTTTGTTCTAGGAGCTGAAGGGTTATTTGTAGAGAAACCTGGAAAACTAACCCAAGTAGAGAAAAAACTACTTTTATATGAAATGCAGTAAAAAGAGTTTTGGAGAACTGAAAATTTAATAATGTAAGTTTCTTGGTACTGGTGTTTGGACCCTCAGAATTACATTGTATAGATAGGGAGATGTTTAAGGAACCAATAAGATCAGGTGTCAGCATTAGTAAGCTCTGTCTTTGCTAAACTTGACTTTCCCATGTGAACCTGGACCAATTTACCAAAAATAGGTGGCTAACATCTTTAGGGCCACATCTGTAAAATGGGGGCAGGCACATGCTCATCTGCCCACTGTTGCGTTTATTGGATTCATAATTCTATTTTTTAAATATGTATTTGGTACAGGGTCTCACTATACAGCTCAGACTTGTAGTGATCCTCCTGTTGTCAGCCTCCCCAGGGCTGGGATTGCAGGTGTGGGCTGGCTGGCTCAGTGCACCCACGGGTAGGGCTGACATGGCATGTGGTGCCAGGGATCGAATCATGGTCCCTGTGCTTGCCTAAGCAGGCACTTAGTCCACTAAGCTACCTCACTGGCCCTGATTCATAATTCTAGCTTTGGAGAATGTATTCATTGTCTGAGAGTAAAAAATGTCTTAACATTGCTACTTGTGGATATTTCTTTCCTCATTTGTCCTCAATCACTTCTTTCTAATGACCCAGTTTACCATTATAGAATGCGCCTAATGGAAATAATGAGAAATAAAGTCTTAGGAAAAGCTTGCGGTGGTGCTCAGAGGTTGATTCTGGGGGACTCTGGATGTCTTAGGAAACCATTGTTGAGAGTACTGATAGAATGTACTTTTTGAAAAGACAGGCTATTTGCACAGAGCTGTAAATTAAGGGAAAAAAACCAATCCAAACAAACCCAAATAGAAAGAGTTAATAGTCAAACCGGGAATCTTACCTGGTAAGTTTTGCTTAAGTGGTATAACGGGATCCAATTTAAACAAAATATTTTCAGTTTTCTCAGAACAAACACTTTACATAAACACAAAAGATGATATGAGACAGAGATATAACTCAGTCCACAATATTTTCCAAAACTGTATTGCCAGTTGGTACAGCACACACGAAAGAAGATAAATAATGCTAATAATATTTCATTTTGTAATCCATTTTATATGGTTCAGGGCTAGAAGCCACATATAATGGGAAGATATTTTACCAAAATATTTTAAGTGGAAACAATTATTATGCATTAAGAGAGCCATGTTTCTTCACAGTGACCTTGCTCTAAGAATTCTGTCTCTATAGATTTAAATGGTGGATTTGATTCTGTATTTTGGTTGGCAAATTTTGTAGACACAGCTTTGGTTGAGGAGACATAATAGTACCCTGGCTGATATTCTGGTCATGTAGGGATACCACAACAATGGCTTTTAGCAGCTACCAGATTTGCTAAAAGCAGCCACAGCCTATTAGCAGTAAGTGCCATGGACTGGGTGTTACTAGGAATTAAACCTCTTATAAGGCTGGTTCATAATGTAGTCTTCAGAAAAATAAAAATCTTACTCACACTCTGGGGGAATAAAGAAAAATTAGCAATGACAAAATGCAAATGCTATGAGATTTGTTATTAATATTGA
The DNA here is from genome assembly GCF_000260255.1 of Octodon degus. Classification (NCBI taxonomy): domain Eukaryota; kingdom Metazoa; phylum Chordata; class Mammalia; order Rodentia; family Octodontidae; genus Octodon; species Octodon degus. Next base: position 1,729,470 of record NW_004524822.1, read on the forward strand.
TTTCAGATGTAGGGGGCATATGCAGTGAATGGCCCTTCTCAATTGCGTTATTTCTAAATATTGTTTTCTTATAGGTTACTTCTAAATTTTGCATTCCATCTTAATAGCAATGTTGAAGTTGTTTCCTTAGAAATTTGTAATATTACCACATGTTGCCTATGTGTATTTCCATTATTTCCTGCAAATCTTTTTCACCAGGGTAATAAAAATTATCCTTTCAAATAGCAAAGATGTAGGGATAAGGGAATATTCTCTTTGTCCTCCTTTCAAGGCTTCAAATTCCCCACCATGGAAACATTTTAAGACTATTAATTCAACATTTTAACGCTATTAAAAATGTTGCTGTCAACATGTAGTACTTATTTTTAAAAATTTTCAACATTTTTCTTGCAAGTCTTTGACATCTTTTTCTTGAAAATGTCTACATTCAGAAAATGTACCGGAGGCTGGAGGCTGTAGGATGATCATTTCTCATGCTTTTCTGCTTTGCTTCCTTTAAAGGAATTTGTAGGGGAAACACCTCCATAGAGCTGAACGTTTTCTGGAGCCACCACAGCACAGTAGGATGAGTGGACTGATAATTCATCTCATTGCATCCAGAGCGTGTCACTTTCCTTTTTGCTTTGCCGTGATTCTTTAAAGAGACCCAAGAACACCAAAGTCTGCAAAGCTACTGCAGAACATGCAGTGCATTTTGTAGGCTGATCAGAGTCTAAGATTTACCATAATGAATAAATTAGAGATAATAAAGTTGCAGGTTTTTAACATACTGCTCTAGTAACATAACCACTAATTATGTGCTTCTTTGATTGTTAATGTGCTTTAAGTTAGGATTATAATATCCTGTTAGAGCTCTACAAATTGCTGTCATTTTGGTTTGTCCTATTGACCATTGAGAATTAGGCAATTTGCACATAACATTATATATTAATGATACTTATATTTATATATAAATTATATTATGTATAAATTATATATATATACAAATCAGTTTGAAAAAAGTTATTCAAATAGGAAGTGTTTCTCAAAATTGTGCATTGCATTTTATTTATTTATTTAATTTTAGCGGTACCAGGCATTGAACTCAGGACCTTGTGCTTGCCAGGCAAGCACTATTCTACTGAGCTATCTCCCCAGCTCAAAATTGTTTATGTGTTTATTTTTTTTTCCATCATCCTGCTAAGCTGCAACTCCCTAGGGGTGGCCCTTGGACTTCTCTCCTTTGTTCCATAATGGGTTTGATCCCAAGATATGCCACCAGTTTGAGTGCATAGATAACTGCCAGTACTGTTGGCATATTAAACATGTAACATTATCTAGGTAAAAGTTTGATCGACATTCTCAATATGAAATGTCTAGATTCTGCAATGTCTCATTTCATCTGTTTATGTGAGAAATCACAGAAATTCATGGTTTAGTCTCCCCACCTGCAGCTTCTTTCTTTTCCTGGTACCCTTCTTTGCAGTTTTGCTCTCACCGCCTTCTGTCTTGCTGGCCTGTTCTTAGAATCCATTATTTTCCATTACTGACACCAGTCTACTGCCGTGGGGATGAGCAGGAAGTTCTGCCCAGGTGAAATCCATTACGAGAGCACCGAGAGAGGCTGTGGTCATGCATGGAGGCTTTGAGGGGAGGAGAGGGGAGACATAGGAGGAAGCACTTGGGAAGGGGAAAGTAAATGGAGAATAAAAATTCAAATCAAGATAGTCAATGGAAAGACACATTTTCTCATTAGAGTTATGACTTGGAAAAGAAACAAAAAATTATTTTTAATTAAGAGAAGAGTTTCCTGTAATTGCCTAAGTCCAGAAAGTGAAAAATATCTGCCCCTCACATGAACTTAAGCCTTCCATTATTAGTACTAGTTAAGAGGTGTTACTGACACTGACTGTCATGGGAAAGAACATAAAAATCTCTACCTGTTCTGTATTATTTTGCTCGACAAGGACAGACAAAAAGAGTGCTTATTCTGTCCAGCCATGATGTACAAAATGAGATTTATGAAATGAAAGACAGCTGAAGATGATACCTCCATGTCTAATTATGTAGCTAAAATCCTACTGACTTCTTTTACCGAGGCTAGGGACCATTGAGGCAGTCTTCACTGACTTTACTTGGACAACTGCTAAGCCTGACATTAGCTTTTTGCCCTCATCGTCTCTGACCTGTGAGCCGCCGTTGGTTCTGCCTGCTGTCCTGACCCCTGCCCGTCTGTGCATTTTGCCTTCTTCTCCAGAGGCACCTTCTTGGGCTCCTTGACTCATTGGTCCTTATTTCCACCATCCTGCAAAGCTGGCACTCTCTAGGGGCCAGCCCTTGGGCTTTTTTCCTTTGTCCCATTCACTTCCAGTATCATGGCTTCAAACACCATGTATCACTCTTCTCCCTTTGAAATGTGGACTGTCCATCCAACTGCCATCTCAACTTCTACAACTGGATGTCTAACAGGCTTCTCACATTTCACATTTCTCTTTTTTCCCTCTTTATTATTTTTTATTTATTTGGTACTGGGTCTCACTATGCAGCTCAGACTTGTAGTGATCCCCCTGTCTTCAGCCTCCCCAGTGCTGAGATGACAGGCATGCACCACCTCACCCAGACTTGGTGGCTGGATCAGTGTTCTGGGGGTAGGGCAGGCACAGCATGTGGTGCTGGGAATGGAACTCCGGTCCCTGTGCTTGCCTAAGCAGGCACTTAGTCAGCTGAGCTATCTCGCAGGTCCCACACTTCAATTTCTAAAACCAAATTCCTAATCATCTCTTAAGCCTTCTCATCGCAATAGGTCCCATCTTGTCAGACCACAGGTCCTTCCTTCCAGGTCTCAGGCCTGTCGGGTAGCTTGTGAGGTAACTCTTGACTCTTCCCTTCCACACTGTTCATCTCAACAACAAAGAATCTTATTGGGTTTATGATAAAACACATCTGGATTTCAACCACTTCCCATCACTGCTATCCGCACCATTTTCACGCTAACCACAGTCATTTATTGCCTGGAACATAGTTGTCACCTCAGAGCTGGTCTCTCTGTTCCTGCCTTTTTTGCCCATAAGCAGTTAGCTCTGACCTTTTGTCCTTTAAGAATGAAAATCAAGTGAGGTTTGGTGGTAGAGGCCCGTGATCCCAACACTCTCAGAGGAAGGAGGGCTGCAAGTTGGAGCCCAACTAAGGCACTTTCGTAACTCAGCAAGACCTTATCTCAAAATAAAAGATAAAAAAGGACTAGAGATACAGCTCAGTATGATGACCTTGACCTGCAGTCCTAAAAAAAAAAAAAAAAAAAAAAAAGAGGAAAAAAGTCACATTTTGTTATGACTGTTTAAAAGCTCCCAGTCACCTCAAAAACCACTCAGTAAAGCCAAGCCCACAGGGCCCCATCCGGGCCACTCTGACTTTTTGCTGACTCATTCTCCTTCTGCCGCTGGCCTGCTTGCTGTTCCTTGGATGCCCTTAACCTGCCCCACATCCAGAACTCTCGCATCTACCATCTGCCCAGATGCGTGGCCTACTTGCAACTTTATTTGCTTCAGGTGCTTATTAAAATTTCACCTTGGCCAGGCCTTCTCTGACCATGCACTTTAAAATTCCAACTCTCTCCATCTCTGTCTTGCTCGTATCCATTTTATTTCCCATTTTACTCTATTTTTCTCCCACTGTCACGGTCTTATATACTGTACTTCACTTACATATATTTCTGGCTCCTTACACTAGAATATAAGCTCTTTGAGGTTCCTGATCTTGATTTGATCCTATTCTGCATTCTCAGACTGTGTGTGGCAACTAGTAGGTATTCAATTAATGTGTTTTGAATGAGTTTAATACTAAATTATGATTGGTTACTGTAAATGATCCTACAATATGTCATGATTTGATTGGCTGGGAGAAAATGTGTGTGGGAGTCAGGGGAGGGCCTGGTTCCTGAACACCCTCTCTTGGTGTTGAGGTGAACGGTCACCTCAGACCTGTCTGACCTTCCTTGGTGGGTTCTGTCGTCCCTTCCTGAATCAAATCAAGACTCTGTGCACACCTTTTACTACTACCAAGGCTATTTTAATGTTCCATTAAAAAACATTTAAAATTCAAAAACAAGGCCGTATTACTTTAACTCTGACCTTACAAGGCTCTCAGTTTTATAACTGTTTAGAGAAAATGTGGAAAGGTTGAATATGTTTGCTGGCCCCAATCGTTTTATTACTCATCTCTATAAAGAGGCTTTTAAGGGCGTATTTAAAAGTTTCCATCTCTCTTGTCTCTAGTCCTCCTTCTCATCTTCCTCCCCTACACCGCAAGTGGTCTGAAAGCGAGACCCCGAGCGCGCAGCGGCCAGGCTGACTGGACAGGAGTGGCCTCCAGCCCTGGAGGCTGAACTAGGATCGCTGCTCCAGCGCGCGCTCTCTAAAAGGAGGCACATGCGTGCTCCTCCCCGGGAGCTGTCGGGCCTCTGCTGTCCGCAGAAGAGATGTCTCACGCGGATTCTGCCCTGTTCATGCTCTGTGATGTATTTCCTCATGCCCAGCTAAGGAGGGTGGAAGGCTGCTCGTCTGAAAGCAAATGGTGCAACCCAGAAGGCACAGAGATAGGTGCCGCGGAATGTGGCGTGGTAACCAGAGGCGGCAGGTAGCTTTCCAGAAACATAAACATCCAGTAATGACTTCATCCATTTCTTGTAACAAGGCAATGGTCTGACTTTGGGGCACTGTACTCAAGCATGCTTCTAAACACAGGAGCCATTTCTAAGGCAATAGGCAGCATGGCATTTGTCTTGGACACAAGGTAGTTTAGAAGCTGTAGGGTAGCTTACAGAATGTTAGGACTATAAAATTATGCAGACTCCAGAATCCTTTTTTTTTTTTTTTTTCTTTTATGGCTGTCTCAGACCACCCTGGGGTGGGGCTAGTGCACCGCGTGGTTTGAACTGTGGTCCCTGCGCTTTGCGTAGGGTTGCCTAAGCCAGTGCTTTAGACTGCTGAACCATCTTGCCGACCCCTTCTTGGAGTTTTTGAATGTTCATGTCATATCAAGGCTTTTTTTTTTTTTTTTTTTTTTTTTGGTGTTGGGAATCAAACTCGGGACCTTGCACTGACCCCAGCCCTGTAAATATTTTTGATTTTGTTTCTTGGCCATTTAGAGTAAAACACTTTAGGGACACCTCTGTGCTAGAACGCAGTAAGAATTTGTGTGTGCTTTCCTGAGACACGGGCTGGTTCATTTGTTTTTCTAATAGAGATGGTAACCTAGATGCTAAGATATGGTTACTTGGTTGGTATAGGGCCTCTCTGCATTTCTTTAAGAGCTTTCAACTGATTTGTTCTTTGTAAACTGTTCCATAATAACTCCAGGGAAGCAACAATGGTGATGCACTGAGAACCAGAGCATGAGTGTGTTGGAGGGAATGCCTGCGCTCACCTGCCCCACTCCTCACTTCACGGAAGACGCTAACGCTGAAAATGGACAACAGCTCACCCAGAGCCACACACTGAATTTCTGTCAGAGCTGGATATGAAAGCCCACCTCTGCTAATCTCTTCCCCAGTCTCTTGTCATCACTAGGATTTAAAATGAAAATTCCTACAAACTTTATAGAGTAACAGCAGCAGCAACAGCAACGACAATAACCATAACAACAATAACAACAACAGATTCATCAAAATCTATTGTGTGGTCAGAAAACCAAACAAAACCAGAATACTCCTGTGAGTTCCCTTGCATAAGACTGTATGGCCTTGCCAATAGAGTAGGAAGTGCATTTAGATTCTTTTTAGTATTCCAATTGTGCAAATAATCGAAGCTGCATTCATGTGTCCTTAGCCTTCCTGGCCCTCCTGCCTGTAGAGCAGCATGGTGCCGAATGCCCTGGAGGTCTGATATCTGGATGGTAGAAATCTTGGGACACATTGTCAGTTTTGACTAAAATGGGGAGAGCCACCATTTTTGGTGTTGGGATCCAGTGGCATTCTCAAGAAAGGAGAGGCTTTCCTCAGGGACACTCTTTAGTGTCCTTTCTGATCCTTTTCTGGTCCTCAGCATTGGAGCCTCTGGCACTTCTATATAGTACCTAGAAGGGGTGGTAGGATTCAGAATGTTGTAAAGTTGTTAAAAATTGGATTAAATTTGTCAAAATCTATGCTAGAGATTAATCTGTGCAGTTTCCTGAGCAATCTAACTGAGGTGCACATGGATGTGTTTGAGGAAAAAGACACCAGGGATTATCAGGCATGGAAGATATAGATGGGATTTTAGTCCACCTCTCCATAAATTCACATTCCCAGGATGTTAATGTTTTCAGGGATATCTTGGGCTTTCAGCTCTTCCTGAATTAATCATTGACAGGTTACTTATTTCTTTGTGGGCAGTGACCATGTTCTACTCTGTGTTCTGTCCTGTCTTTCTTCTCCTTGTTTCCACTCTGAGGCGAACCCTTACTTCTTAGTGTTTTTGTTGTTTCAATTAGAATGTCTTGGGACATCTTTGTTTTGTTCTCTTATTTTTTTAAATTTTTTTTGGCAGGACCAGGGATTGAACTCAGGCCCTTGCGCTTGCCAGGGAAGTGATTATTTCACTGAGCCATTTCCCCGGCCCTTTGTTTTGTTCTCTTTCTAGAATGTGGTAGGGCCGTTGTAACATTCCTAGGTCTGTTCTTACTTTTCCAGTGTACTTCCTAGTACTGTCTCTTGACCAGCTTCCCCTGAATCCTCCTGGACTGCTTGCTACTTCCTGAGCCTTCTTCACGCCCACTGTGTGAGTGGACATGCTGCATGCACCTCTCCGCTGGCTGTGATGAGAACCAAATGAAAGCAACCTACAAAACTTCATTCTCTTCCTAAGTGCCAGAGAATTTGGTTGACCCTGTTATTAGTTAAGATGCTCAGAAAGTAATCAATGAATCAGTTAAGCTTCCTCTGAATCTCTTGAGAGATATCACACTCTATAACTAAGATCTGTCATGGAACACTTGAAAACATTTATGTGAATTCATTTTGCATAAACACGTGATAGATTTATGGTTAGGGGTGTTACTTTCAAGAAGGTACACAAACCCCATTCTCTATGAGCATGTTGTGTGCTATTCCAGTGAGATCACACATACTCAAGCATTTCTTCTTGTCATTCAATGGCTATTTCCCTTGCTAATTATTGAACACATGAAAATGTAGGTCTAAAATAAAAAGTAATAGCTAGCAAGCAATATCTTGGTGGTTATCACTTAGGTGTTCATTTTATTTTATTTTATTTTTTTGTATTTTAGTACAGGGTCTACAGGGTCTCACTATACAGATTGGAGTCGTAGTGATCTTCCTGTTTACAGCCTCCCAAGTACTGGGATTACAGATATGTGCCACCAAGTCCAGTCTCAGTCGCCATCCCAGTAAGTTCTTTGGAACACATTAACTAATTAAAAAAATAGCTATTCCCATGGAGAACTTTAATATAGTAAAACAATAAAGTATAGCAAAGAACACTGGATTCTGCCCTCATATTCCTAACTCTTCACACTCAAAATTTAGACTTCATCCACTCTTTCTTAGGCAGGATCAGGTGCTGGGTCATATTCCCCTTGTAATCCTTACTGATGTTATGTTCAAATCCCTATGTCTCTATTTCTCAGCTTTGGGACCATGAAAAATTTCTATGGCCTAGTTTTCTTGTCTGTAAAATATGATAATGATAGAATGCATTGCTTTAGGATTTCTTCAGTGGTTACCAGAATTAGTCAATGCAAAATAACACCTTTACGAAGATTTTAGGTACTTGAATTCAGCAAAATAACCCAATATAGTCCAACAGTCCATAATAGTAGTGGGTTATCAGCAGAACTGGCAATTGTCCGAAGTTGTTGAATTGAGCTTTTTACAGCTCAGCATATTAATATAGCTTTACTTTCTATACCTCATGGTTACACTTTTCTGCTGGGTAGTTAACACCAAGTTAAGGCAAGACCTATATAACTAAAAATGCAACTTTTGCTATCTAACAAGGTCAGTCAAATCCCCTCAGGATTTACCCTGGAACCATGTACAGCACCTTGTGGATCTTTTGTCATTGTCAGCCATCTGGATGAGTCACGACCATTGGTATGAAAAGGTCCTTTAAAGACTTCTCCAAATACAGCTTCTCTAACTGCAAAGGACACCCATCTCTGACAAAACAAAACAAAAAAGGGGGATACAAATAAAGGACCTTTTGTTGTGAAAAAATATGTATATACAAGATAGGATGAATATATAGCTACTTTCTCTTAGTTCACTCAAAAGAAAAGTTTGTACTAATATTGTTTAGACAAGGTATCATATCTGCATCTTGTCCTCTGAATAACTACTACGAAGACAACAATATGCAATGTATTAATAATTGTAACTGTCCTACTAACTTGTTTTGAAACTGTTTCATTGCTATTTTATCTCATTAAAATGAATTTTAAAAAATCCTCCTAAAAATAACATCTTTACAGGGGAGCCTCTTGATAAATGTTAGCTATTATCATTTTATTTCCAGCTCTACCACTCATGAATCATGTGACCTTCAGCAAATTCATGAACTTTTCCACATTTCATTTATCTCTCAATGAAGGAACTGGATCTGATCCATGATTCTCAAATTTGAGTGTGGCTCGGACTCACCTGGAGAGTGTGTTAAAACATGAACTGTGGGCTCCTATCTCGATATCTGATTCAGTGGAACTTGGATAGGCTCAGGTAATCCTCATTTTTAATATGGTCATGGGTGATACTGAAATCACTGACCTGGAGAATATTCTTAGTTTATAAATAAATCTGTTCTCCATCTTCACTATGTATTCAAACCGCCTGGGGAGTATGAAAAACCCAGTGCCCATGCAATGTCCCAGAGCGGTGAAGCCACAATCTCTGTAGGTGGTAATCAGGCCTTGGTGACTTTCCACGTTTTTTATATGTTTCTAGAAAGTGGCCAAAGTTGATAACACTTCTAAAATCTTAAGTAAGAAAATGACTATAATTTTAGCTTAAATGATTGAGAAATCCCATGGTTATTACAAGCCCCTTATCCACTCTATCATACATGGGCTTGCGCTATGAGAAAGAGCGCCCATTGAAGACCTGCTGTACAGCGTGTGGCAGTGGCACGTGATGAGCTACTGCTCTGTACACTGCAGATTGCTGTTGTAAGTCAGTGTTGTGGACATCTTACTTGATTACCAGAGTGGCGGAATACGTGGCTCTTTGCATCCCAGGTTCTTGCTATAACCCAATTCTTTCATCTTCTTGGTTAGTCACTGCAACTTAAACCGCCCCACTCAATCTCTATGGGGGTGGGGTGAGATTCATGCAAAATACACACACACACACACACACACACACACACATAAAACCAATGGAAACAACTTAAACCAATAAAAAAAAACAAAAAAAATCATTCTTTTTTTGTTTGTATTTTAGGGAAGGGTCTACAGGGTGTTCAGGGTCTCACTACTAGATTGGACTCATAGTGATCTGCCTGTTTGCAGACTCCCAAGAGTTGAGATTACAAGTTCCCAACACCACACTCAGTCTCTCATTTTCTAAGCAGGCTACATAGTGATTTTTCTTTGTGTGTTACTCACTTGCAAATTCTATACCCGTGAATGTTTCTTCCCTTCTCCAATGTCCCAGATAGTTCTGTGAAAATAGTGATAATTATAATTATACTTCATAGGTATCTTAATCACTTGCCTCTTTGCTGAGACACAATATCTGACATGCACAATCTGAAGAAGTGGATTTTGGCTCATGTTTCAGTCTATAGTAGGCTGTCTCCAAGCAGGATAGTGTGGTGCAGGTGCATGGCAGAAGGGAGGCACTCATGGCGTGGCAGACTGGAAGCAGAGGAAGAGTGAGAGAGATCAAGAGAGATTTACAGTCATCAGGTCATGCCCACGGGGATCCACTTCCTCAGGTCCTGCCTTACCTCCTACCCTTGAGTCAGCTATGCTCCTGTAAGCCAGTTACTTTCTGAAGTTCCTGCCTATGACTGCAGGAGGCTTTAGGGAAACGTCTAGACACAAACAATAGCAATAGGTTCTTGAGGGAACGTTATTTACATAATTGGTCTTGAAAAACTGCCAGTAATAATCTAATGTTTTAAAATACATTTTAGTATATAAACGCATGCATATTTTATTTAAAGTATTTTAAAACCAATAAGTATAAAATGCATCACATACACATATAAATTAATAGGTTAGAATATACACTGAATATTTGAATTTTTCTCTGTTTCCGAAGACAATTTACGTGCTTATGTGTTATTATGGCATTTATAAACCATGCTTACATAATTTCCAAATTATCACCATGGTAGCTTCTGAGGAAGCCAGGCTCTCTGATCTTCTTTTGTATCCTCTTTATCACTGTGAGAGCACCTGTCCCCAAGTGACTGGAGATACACTGTTTTCAAGATTTCTATATATTCGTTCCTCCTTGCTGGTTTTCTCGGTGGCAAAGGCAGATTCTAGATTCTCTCTGTTCCTGCACAGGAAGGCATAATGAGCCATTCCAAAGCCCAAAGGCAAAAATCAGTAGCCTGCTTAGAACAGGAAAATGAAAACGTGTTGTTTTCTTCAGCTTGTTGTTGCTGTTGTTTTTCACTGTGTGGATGTCTAGTATGTTTCTCCTCTGCCAGGACTGGGGGTGGGGTGGCGTGATGTTAGGGGTTATGGAGTGAAGGCATAGGGTCATACATTTGCGTTGTTTACTTTTTTAGGGTACTGGGGATCGAACTCAGGACCTTGTGCTTGCCAGGCGGGCGCTTACATCCATTGTGTTCAATGGGCTAATGGAAGAGGCTTCTCTCCGGCTGGACAAGTACAGAGACATCCAGTTCTAAGAACTGTTTGTTAGTGGCTACCTAGGAAGAGGTAGGTGGAAGCGAGCCAGGGAGATTACGTAGCGCTCAGGTGCCTTCCGGAGACACACCAACGATCCTTCATTCACAAATTCAGCGAGTACGTGATAAGAGTACCATAATAGCAAGAGTCCTGACTTCAAGGAACTCACAACTGACCAGAGGCTTGCAGAGGGAACAGAGACCAGGACTACAACATGTTAAGTACAATTAATCCAGCCTGGGGGAAGGCAGAGGGGCTGGGGAGGGAAGGGCGCTGGAAAGTTACCGGAAGTCAAGCAAGCTCGGGAAGGGGGGGAAGACCTGGGCGGCCACGTGGGCAAAGGGATGGAGGGAAACAGGCGGCGCGGTGTGCTGGAGCCCAGAGGCCGAGGAACCCCTGTCTTGCTTTGCAGTTAACAGGTGAGACTGGCAAGGAGGGTGGCAGATGTACCTGCTTTGTCCAGGACTGGAGTTTCCCAGGGGGAAAGTGAGACTTGCAGTACTAAAACCGAGGCAATCCCGGGTAAACAAAGCGAGACGGTTGCATGCTCTATCAGTGTGTGGGGATCTACCAGCTGGATCGAAAGCCTGCCTGGCTTGTTTTGTTTTTCTGTTGAATAACAGAAGGGTGGGTGGAGGGCAGCCTAGAGAAGAGCAGGAAAAAGGAGGTAGGATGTTTGCAGACTAGGAGCTATCCTTGCCGAGGAAAGTGCTTCTGTGTTGGAGGAAGGTGCTTCGAAAGCTAAGGGCCAGCTGGGAGGGCTCGGGAGGCCGCGTGCTGTGCGTGGGGAAGGCTGGGCGGGGCAGAGAGCCGAGCAGGGAGAGCCGCGCGGACTTGGAGCGAAAGCTGTGCACCAGGGAAGCCGCGGCGGGACGCCGGCGGGGAAGGGAGAGGCGAGGCGCGTTTAGTGGAATTTCTTTAAACTGTGTGATTCCTGTCAGCAGTTCATTAACCGTGCTAGGTCGTGTGGTTGCAGTCATCAAAATCATTTCTTACCATTTTGAGATATTTATCAGGCATGACGACGATCATTGAAGATAGACGTAGATTGTATTTTCTAAAAGTTACATTATGTTAACCTACACAAGTACCAGTGTCTGCTACATGGTTTTTAAATTAATCTGGGATCAAACAGGACACATGTAAATACAGTTTCAGGTGATTCAGAACTCCTTCCTTTTTTGCTTTAAATCAGAATGGCATTATGTAATGTGCCAGTTACCCTTCTCATATAAAATTTTCTAATAACCTCCAAAAAAACCTAAGCTGATGTAGTTAGTCTTCTATTTTGCTTGAGATGATATAAGTAAAACATCATAGTTTTAAGCCGTGATCAATATAAACAGCCATGAATGAGCTATATTACCTTTTGCTCTAGTAAGTCTTTAAAATTCAGTGTGTTTTTTTCACTTTACAGCACATCTCAATTCAGATACACAGTTCTCATTAGGTATGTTTGATTTGTGTGTATAATTACTCGTCCATTTGAAAAAGTAGATTCAGACACCTCAAGTGTTGTAGATGCATTTCAGTTTTCAATGGCTGAGTAAATATCAGAATTAAAATTTAAGTATGATTAGCTAAAATGAGTAGTATTCTTGTCTTTCACAGTAACACGGCTTATTAACTCCAAGAAAACTCATTCTCCAAGTGTTGCTAAGCCTTAGAATCCGTTGTTGATGGAACTAAGGAAACAACAGGTGCTCCCCTCTGTATTCACAGCATTTGGAACATTTGGTGGATGCTCGTGGCAACTAGAAAATGCAAAATTGGGCATCAGCTTACAAAGTTTATGTTGTATTAATAATCAAGATTTGGCTGGCGAGATAGCTCAGTGGACTAAGTGCCTGCTTAGGTAAGCACAAAGACCTGGGTTAGATCCCTGGCACCACATGCCACACTGGCCCCAACAGTGGGTGCGGTGAGCTGGCCATCGAGACTAGATGCACACCTATAATCCCAGGGCTGGGGAGGCTGAAAACAGGAGGATCACTATGAGTCTGAGCTGCGTAGTGAGACCTGGTACCAAATACATTAAAAAAAAAAAATCAAGATTCTACTTTGAGTTTCAAAAGCAAGACATAGTAAGCAATTGGTTTATTGGCCACACTGTTCTGACTACAATTCCAAAAATTAAAGATGCTAGCCATGGTTGTTTGTTTATTGATCAATAGTAATTCCAAGTTCAAATTGATCAAAGGAATACAGTCTGCTTTAAGAAGTCAAATACTGTCTTAACAGCGTTCAAATTCACATATAAAATTAAACTATAGAAATATCACTTGCTTAAAAAGTAATCTGAGCTAACTAAACTATTAAATGTGAGAATTTAAGAGACTTCTTCAGTCATATTAACTGTTTCATTTGCGTAACAGCATGTGGCTGGTGGTTGTCATACTGGAAAATTAAGACACTAACTACATTGGGTGTAAAGCTTAAAATGGTTATTTTATTCCACTCCTTCGGCGCGTTACAGCTATTCGTTTTCCTCATTAGCTTCTGACCCTTGGAAAGACAGGTCGAGTCCATGGTTTTTTTTATAGATATCAATTCTATATGCTCCCTGTAGGTGGCAGCACTCTCTCCCTGAAACTATAAGAAGGAGGCGTTAGTAGGATTTCTCAGATTCTGGCATTTTTCATAGAAAGAGTCTCAAGTCTGGAAAATTCTTTGGTAGCATAGGTCAGAGTCCTTTTTGGCTCTTTTGTCATTCTTCACAGATGGCTATTGATTACGGAAAAAATCTCTCAGCCTCCCGCCTGCATAATAGCTCCTTGCTCAGATAGGATAAAAGCAAAGAAGCTGGAATCTGGGAGGAGAGAGGGGGCGCAGCGGGAAGCCGCTGTCACACCACCTTTGTCTGCTTCTGCCACACCACACCTGTGGCGCTTCCAGGTGCCACCGATGAAAACGTCTCGGAGGGGATGCGAGGCAGTTTATTTTATTTTATTTTTTATACGCTGTAGCAAAATGAGTCTATGTGTCCATTTTCCACAGGACGTTGCCACTGAAGTTTTCCGAATGGATGAGAACTTCATACTGATTTTATATATGAGATTTCCACATCCATGTTGCAAGAACTAAAGACATGCAAGGTTACTATTTACCTGTAAACAGCATAAGGTTCATGTTTTTAATTAGTTCATTGATTTATTAATGTTTTTGTGGCCCTGGAAATGTAACCCAGAACCATTGCACTGAGCTCTATCTCTAGGCCTTAAATTATTATTTTTGAAATTATTGACACACTTTACTCCATAGCCAGAATATTTGCACTATCACACTACACTTTTGATAGAAGAAAAACTAATTTTCTTAATCTATTCTTCAGTTCCTTCAGTGAGCAGGAAATGGACTGCTAGTGGCGGGGGGACAGGAAGTTAGGGAAGCAGGGCTACTCTCCTTTGTGACAGCTACGTGACAGAGGTGCATGGGCTCTTTGGCAGGCCGTTGAGCACAACAATTTTTTCTAATAGATAAGGAAACCTGGCCTTGTAGTCTTTCAATACGAGTTGTCTTGTAAATGGCAGATATAGTTGAGAAAATCTACTGAAATGATTTTGTTTCTTATCTTTTTTAACAGAGATTATATAGAATGACTGTCTGTATTACGATATCTGAGAATTGAAAATCTGATGCAAGATTTATATGATCTGTTCGATTATACCTTCTTGGCTCTTTATTCCATTGAGACAATTCTTTCATCTGCCTTATTAACAGCATTTTGTCTTCCTTTCAAAATTAAAGCAGTTGCCCCAAATTCAGGGCTTGTCTTCTATTTTTTTTTCTCTTCTTAATGATTGCATTCCATCCCTTGGATTCAACTTTCTTCCTATGCATATAATTTTACAAATTTACAGCTTTATTCTTCTATTAGTCAGGCTAGGATAATTGCTCAATAAATATCCTCATAAATCTCAGCTTAAGTTCAGAAGAGTTTCTCTGTCACACAAATTCTAATGCCGATACTCTACACCTGTGTTTCTGGGAGACTCCTTAAAATGTAGTGACTGAGTGAAACACTCCCTCCATCTTATCCTATTTTATGTCTTGGACTCCGTGAGCAGTTTGGAGGAGTTTCTGAAACTCCTCCTAGGGTTTTTTTCCATATGTGAGAAAAAGACATAGCAACAGATCTAATAATTAAAATTCAACTTTTATTTCAAATTAGTGATGGGTAAATCTCCAGGTCACTGTGCTGTGTAGATGTGCTGTGAAATACATGTACCAAAGCCATAGGCATTCCTAACCCTTTAATATTTGTTGTGTATATTCATGAATGATAAAAATGCCAAATTCCAGTTAGAAGTTAGCAACAGTAAGGACGTGTTTGCCCTCACTCAAGCTCGTTGACTGCTGAATAGTGCAACTCAACAGTCTCCTGAGACAACTACCAAAGCCTCCTTAGAGCCCTCTGCTTTCTCGTATGCATCCAAATAAATGAGAAGCAAAGACTTGGTGGGATCATGGGGGACATTTGACCTGGGAAAGGACTTATCTCATTGACAATCATAGTACTATGGGCTATAGCTAGTTATTTCATTCCTACTCTCACCCCTGACTGAAGAGACTGGAACTTGCATTTTAACTGTGTGCCCAGGAAGAAGGAAAGGGGTGTGTGTGTGTGTGTGTGTGTGTGTGTGTGTGTGTGCATGTGCGTGTGTGTATGTGTATGCATGGGGTGTTGGTGGAACAAGAAGTGTTTGAGTGAAGGGTCATTGATACCAAATCTATATATGGATAAGGTGTCATTAATATTCACAAGGGCAGGGCCAGCGAAATAGCTCAGCTGATTAAGCGCGTGCTTAGGCAAGCGCAGAGACCGGGGGTTCAATCCCCTGTACTGCATGCCAAGCTGGCTCTGCTCCTAGGCGTGCTGAGCTGACCACTGAGTCCAGGCATGGTGGTGCATACCTGTAATCCCAGCACTGGGGACCACCGAGGCTGAAAACAGCAGGATCACTATGAGTCCAACCTGTGTAGTGAGACCCTGTAACAAATACATTAAAAATAAAAGAAAAATTAGCAAGGGCTAATAAGTTGGGAAGTAAACAGTTTCAGAGTCTCAAGGTACCTCTGTAAGAGGCATCTACTAGTTGTAAAGGGAAGTAGTTTCTTTCCACAGAGGAAGAGCTCTGGCAGACCCTCCCTTATCCAGGTGATCAAAGCTGACACCTGCTGTGGTACAAATTAACATCTTGTGCTTCCTGACTTAACACACAAAGGAGAAGCAACGTCATTTCTGCAGTGCTCTTTCCTGAGACCCTTCACGGGAAAGGGGCATCAGAAAATCTCAGATTGAGGGACATCTACGAAAAGTCTGGCTGAAACTCTTCACAGTTGTCAAAGCCACAAGCTATTCTAGATCACAGAAGCTAGAGAGACATGATGATTAAGTGCAAGTGTAATCCTGGTTTGCATTTTGGATCAAAAACAGGCACTAGTAAGACAACTGGCAAACTCAGAATGAAGTTCATAGCTTTGAAAATAGCAGTGTATCTATCTGAATTTCTTGATTTTTGACAATTTAGGTAAATAAGAGAACTATGACCTTTAAAAAAATTTAGTATAGGGTCTACAGAGTCTCACTATATAGATCAGACTTAAAGTGATTTTCTTGTTTTCAGCCTCCCAAGTGCTTGGATTACAGGCACGCGCCACCACACTCAGTCTCAGTCGCTTTCTCAGGGTGTCCTGGGTGCAGGGCTGGCACGGATACCAGGGATTGAACCCCAGCTGCTGTGCTCTGCCTAAACAGGTGCTTTAGTCTGCTAAGCTGTCTGGCTGGCCCATGACCTTGTTTTTGCAAGTCCATACAGATATGTACAACTTGCTCTTAAGCATATCAGAAAAGCATAATTTATCTCTGTATCTATCTATATATTTATCTATGTATCTATATCTAGAATATTGTGAAAGATAATGGATTTATAGATGGATAGAATGATTAAAAGATGATAAAATAAATTTGATAAAATATTGGTACTTTAAAAGGTGGATATTTAAGGAATTTATGTAAATATATAGGAATATTTTGTGCTATTTTTATAACATTTCTTTGAAATCTAAAATTATTTCTTAAAAAGGTAAAAATTCAGTCTTGCTCTTACAACTTTCATAGGACTTTGTCTTCCTCTTGCCAGAGGACCCTTGGCGTTGGCACTCTGGGTTGGTCATTGCTCTCAGAATAAGCCTAGGAGTTCCTGGAACATGTGCAAAGACTGTAGTTCTCTATTTTTAATTCACTTTCCTGGTAATAGCAAACCTGCTCTTTAATGGGCAATGATTGCCTACCAATTTGCATACCAACCTATAGTTTCTGGACATTTTATTGTCTTGATATTGTCTTACACATAGAGGTAGATTTTAATGCAAGAATCATACATGACCTCACGAAGACTTCACTGGGCCACCTGGACTTGGAGTCTACTTCTTAAACTATTTTTCCAAGTGTGCCTTCTTAGAAGAAACGAGCTGATGAAGTTCACTTGTTAACAAAGACTTACACAGGTTGAGCGTTCTGAATTTGGAAATCTGAAACCCAGAATGCTCCATAATCTGAAACTTTTGAGGGCTGCTGGTAGAAAATCCCACACCAGATCTCATATGTCATGTTGCAGTCAAAATAGGCACGCTAAAAACATTGCATACAATTACCCGAGCTGTGGATCCGAGATGTGTCTGAAGTACACATGAATTTTGTGTTCAGACTTGGTTTTGTCCCCAAGATATCCCACTAAGCACATGTAAATACTCCAGATCTGCAAAGAAGAAAAACAAAATCCCAAACATTTCTGATCTCAAATATTCAGGACAGGGAGGGACATTCAACCTATAATAATACTCTGAGAATCTAAAGAAATTTGTCCTTTCATCTGGGAATAAGGAGTGATTATCATAGTTTTTTAAATACCATTTAAAACAGTTGGCTGTGTATTCAACTTAATATGATCCTTAATATATCTGATTTTGACTCTAACCAGAAGCCATACTCCCTGCCCTGTGAGATTATAATGAGGAGGGATTAAAGAGAAATTAATATCTATATTTTTTATAATTTTGATCATATTTAGGTAATCCACGGGCAATTTTCCTGTAGTTCTATTTTGGGAGAAAACTCCCCTTGAATTAATGTTTTTAGATGTTAAATTTGTTGGAATAAATTTGTCTATAATTCGCCTTAACAGCCAGGAATTTTACAAGTAAAGAAAAACACCCCAAAGCCAGGGAGTGGACCTTGGTGTTTTTGTCGGGACTTTCCAAATAAAATCGAGCTAAAGCTACTCAGTTTTATTCTATTAGGAGTAGTAGAGCTTATGTATTAATATCCTGAGTTTTAAAAGGCTCAAGTCAGCAACTTTAGCAATTGCCAGTTGTGCTGGTAACTCACCACTATTATGGACTATTGGACCATATTGAGTTATTTTGCTGAATTCAAGTATCTACAATATTTGGACTGGCGTCAAGTATGAAAAGATCCTTTAAAGACTTCTCCAAATACAACTTCTCTAACAGCAATGGGACATCCATGTTGACAAAACAAAATGAAAAAGAGGGATATAAATAAAGGACTGTTTTATAGTGAAAAAATATGTATATAAATATATATATAAAATAGTTAAGATCAATATACAGCTACTTTCTATTAGTTCAATGAGAAGAAAGGTTTTTACTAATATCATTCAGACAAGATATCATGTCTGCATTTTATTTTCTGAACAACTACTATGAAGACAACAATATGCAATGTATTAATTATTGTAACTGTCCTATTAACCTGTTTTTAAAACTTTATTTATGCATTTACATACAGGGCCTAGAGGGTCTCACTTGGTAGGTCAGACTCATAGTGATTGTCCTGTTTTCAGCCTCCCAAGTGCTGGGATTACAGGTGCATGCCACCACACCCAGTCTCAGTTGCCATCTCAGCATGCCCCAGGGGCAGGGCTGGCACAGCAGGTGGGGATCAAACCCCGGCCACTGCACTCTGCCTAAGCAGGCACTTTAGTTCACTGAGCTATCAGGCCGGCCCTTGAAACTGTTTCATTGCTGTTTTATCTTTTTTTCTCAAATGCAGAAAAAATTAAAAATGTTCAATATTTGTTCTTAAGTATGATATAGTAATAGATTAAGTGCTTTCAGCTTATTATAAAAAAGAAGTAGTGGCGCTTATATAAAATAAATTTAATTTTACTAAGACTAAAAAATGAAAAACCCATACAAAATCCTACTCTCTTAATATTGTTTACTTTTGAAAATAATTTTAAATAGAATACAAATGATTTGTATTATGATTTTTGGCCTAAAGTTATATTACACACAGTTTTCAATGTTTCTACGGTGTTAATGCAATGTAATTATATAATCTGTAATAATAATATTCTGTTATTAAGTTTTGCTCCATAACTCACTCAACCAGCTCATCAATGTTAGAGTTTGTAATCCTTTTTTTTAAATCAAAAATAACCTTTGTGCTGGGGAGATAGCTCAGTAGAATAAGTGCTTGCCTGGCAAGAACAAGGTCCTGAGTCCAATTTCTGGTACTACAAACAAAACAAAACCAAAACCAAAACAAAAACAAAAAAACAACTTTGCTGCTCTATAAAGCATCTACATACATTTTTACTTCTGTTGAAAAAGCTCCTGAGGGTAAATTCCTAGAGTAAGATTTCTGTACCTAAGAAAATACATAGATTAATAGATGACTGACAGGTATGTGTGTATGTCCATATTCTTTTTTCCCCCATAATTGTATTGAGAAGTAAATAGCAATGAGACAGCTTCAAATCAAATTGGTAGGACAGTTTCAATAATTAACACATTGCATACTGTCTTCCTAGTGGTTATTTGTTGTACAAGATGCAGGCATGATATCCTATTTACAGACACTATTAGAACAAATCCCTCTATTCATTGAATTAAGAGCATGTAGCTATATATCTATCCTAATCATTTTGAATACACAGATACAAAATAGTCATTCATCTCTATCCCCTTTTTGCAATGATCCTGAGACTCTTCAGAAGATTTTTTAATCTAGCAGTTAATTGGAAAGATTCTCACCCTGACTAGCTATATATACTGATACCTGTGAACTAAGCAACTGCACTGAAGATGGCAATTTGTATGTCCATATTCTTACTATGCATTATTTCTAAAATCTTTAACAGTTTATTGTGGTGTCTACCTGTCACTTGTACCATTCTAATCACTATCTTACTAGTTTTGGGTACTGGAGCCTAATATTTACCAAATTCAATTCTGGAAGGCAACAGAGTGTTGCGAAGAGAACGTGGGTTTTGAAGTTGGATAGTTTTATGACACAGTCCTGGTTCTCAGGGATTTTGTGAGGCTAGTTAAGCATCACGTAATCTTTTATGGGTTTAGTTTCCTTTTAAACATATGATTAACAGTACTTACTTCATAGAGCTTTTTGTGGGTTTCAAATGAAAAGACACCTCAACATGACCTGGTAGAATGAATATTTTTTAATAAGAAAATTGGATAGACACTCGTTTTTTGCTCTGCATTGTCTGTTACCTTTGTAGAAGTAGATCTTTCAATATGAATAAAAAGGCCAAGTTTATCTTTAATGGGAAATCCAGCTACTCAATAACATTAAAGAGTGATTTTAGATCTTCTCCCAAAGCCTGTATCAGTTCTCTTTTTAAGAAAATATCTTTCATAAGGTAATTATCAGATAGTACGCATTTTAGCAAAAAACTCAAACTGGTTTTGAACTTTTGGAAATTAATCTTACAAAGCAGAGATTCCAGATGTGGGGTGGGATGGGCTGGAATCCAGAGTTGGCTGAATCATTGGGGTAATAATGTTATCAAAGACCTGGGTTCTTCCCAGATTTTTGCTCTGCCATTTGCCATATGTCTGTCTGTTTTATCCTCAGGCTGGGTCATCCTGCTGTCAAAGAGTTGTTTTCATGAGCCTCCAGAATAAGGTTTTGTTGTTCATATTAGTGAGAGAACAGGGGAAAATACTCCTAAAATTATGTGATGTTAGTGATTCAAGCTGTTTAAGTCAAATTAAGTCATGTGATCTTCTATTGCTGGTGATGGTGGGAACAGGCAAGATTTTATTTGAGAATCAGTAAAGTTGTACATTTTTGTCAGCATCAGCAGGGTACACTGCAAGGAAAGTGTATTTTGAACACATTGATCATTACCTACCTTACAATCAGAGTTTTATTGCCTTGTCCAAAAAATTTAAAGCTGTTTTCAATATTAATTGATTTTTTCATAACCTTTGAATTCATATTGAGAAATAATTTTTGATTTCAATTATTGTCTTGATTTAGGACTATTGCTGATCTTTTTGATGACAAATCTTTTTGATTTGATTGACTATTACTGATCGCAACATTACTGTATACTTGAGAGACAGTAGAGATGTGAATACGTGCAGTGTGTGTGCACTGAGCTCTTGCTACTTGCTGTGCATGGTGTTCACTACAGTGGATGCAATGGGCAACAGGGTGGAATCTTTGATATTGCAAATTTTACAACCTACTAGATCAATCAGTTCATGTTTTCAGATAAGGTTGGGTTGACTTTCTGTGCACCTTAGTGTAACCATCATGTAAACAGCACAGTCCATTGTTGTGGCTAGTATCTAGATGTCCCCCTAAAAGCCTCATACACATAGATGGGGCTTTTGGGCATGCTAGGATTTTGGGTCTATGATACTGATTAAGCATGTGTGGTCCTATTTATCTATTGATTGGCTTAAAGGAGTTTATGGTGTGAATAACAGAAAGACCCAAGCTGGGTGTGGATGGTACCACCCAAAGGCTTATAGCTTGGGTAAAAAGCAAAGGGCAGCTGGCTTTGTGGCCTGCTGCTCGCTGCCTCCTGCCTGCTCCACCATAGATGTCTCTCTTCTGTGATATCCCTCTGCCATGCCACCCTGCCTTGGAGCCAGTCAGCTGTGGACCGAAACCTCTACAAACTGATAGCCAAAATAAACCTTCCTCCTTTAATGTTGAGTGTCTAGCATTTTGTCTCAGCAATGAGAAAAGTAAACAAGGCACTCTCTTGTTATAGCAAATGGAACGCATACATCTTTTATCACTTGGTAGGAAGTTTTTCTGAGAGATTGAACTCTGGCTCACTGCTGTCAGAAGAGACAACTTATGGTTTTGAGTAGATTCCCTCGACTTTGAATGGAGAGTCCCAAATAGCCTGAGAAGGTGGGATAATTTGTTTAGTAGCACTTACCTACTGTAATTCCACCAGGATATAGTCCTTAGCAAGTTCTGGTAAATAGAGACCATCTTTTATTTCTTCTCTGGGCTGTCACAGTGGCAGTTGAAATAGTGAGTAGTAGAATTCCATGGAACATTTAGGATCTAAATGGACAGGGTTGGTAACAGGATAGATAGTGAATGTCTGTACTGTATGTACCTGAGTGAGGGTTAATGTAACTGAGAGACAGGAAACTGGAAGGATGGTAGATTAGGCTAGACAGGTTAGACCATGTGTTCTGGGATATATTAGGTTTCTATAAAAGGTGCATGGAAAAATAATGATTCAAGGGTTGGATATTTATTTTTACATTCCTGTCAATCAATACACATCCAAGAAAATGAGATTTAATTTTTTTTTGAATAATAGAAAAGGAAGGTTGTGGTAAGGTATGGCATGGTAGCTTACAGAAGCATTTTAAGAGTTCTGAGGAGGGGTTGAGAGAACTCAAGTTACATTGGCCTGGAGGGAATAAACAGAACAGAAGGAATAGAGGCATGGGAGACAGGGATATGATAAGTAAACAAGAAAGAAAGTCTTTATCTCTGTGACTAATGCTGATGATATGTGGTGACATTCCTGTAGATCTGAGCAATTCACTTGAGCATTGTATGCTCTTAAAATTTCATTTGTAAATAAGAAAATATTAAGCAGCACTTGTCACAGTCTTCTCAGAGCTGAACTTAGAATGTTAATGAAATTAAAATTGAAAAACTATTTTTCTCCCAAGAGATTTCATTATAAATATTTATTAAATTGAGGCAGAACTCATGAAATATTTGTTCGACAGAATGAAAAATATAGTCATGACTAAGAAAACCAGATATAATTTCAACTATAGTCCAGCTATTAAATATAATTGATGTATAGCTGTAACGAATATTTAACTTCATGGGACTATAATTAAATGTCATTGATAAATATAACTGGGAAAAATTAAATTGAAACTATGAAGAATAACCCTGCAATTGCCCACTTCTTTCCATATGAACAAAGCAAAGGAGAATTAAACCAACTGCATTTGGTAGCCTTCCCATCACTGAGACACAAGTACCACACACCCACACTGTCAAGGGAGAGAGGTTCCATGGGCCTCCTGGTTCTAGGCGATGCAGTCCATGGTTTGCCAGCACCCAGGTGAGAACATCATGGTAGAAGCGTGTGCGAGGTGCAACTGCTCAGGGCATGGCACAGCAGGGGGACAGTACCAGAAAGCAAGAGACTCAGGACCAGGCAGTGCCCAATGCCACCTCCATAACCCATCCAGAAGTGTGTGGGTGGCTTTCAAACCAATCAAAGTGACAGTCTTAAACATCATACCAGTATTAAGAATTTTAAGCAACAGTGCTTACTCTAATTAATTTTCATATAGTTAATGTGTGGGTTTTTTTTATATAAATCTAACCAAGTCTCTCATCCTCAAAGAATGTTTCATAATTGGATGCAAAGAGAGTTTAGACAGATGAAGAGTCTTTGATAGAAATCTATGTTTCACCTTAAATTAGACTTGGAGATGATTATTTTTATTATTTCAGTTGTTTCTGAGCCAAAAAAAGATAAGAAAGCAAAAATATTCAGATTAGAGAGAAAAACACTTGAAGAGAAAAAGAGGGCAAAATGAAAAAAAAAAAAAAACAAACCCAGGAGAAATATAAAGGAAGCCCCAAATCAGTAAGATACCCTAGATATGCACGGATTATACTAGAATTTTCTGCAGAAGTATTGTAAATCACTCAGAAATAGTGTACAACTTATTTGCTTAAAATTTCCAGCTAATGTGCTTCAGCAGCATTTTGCAGATAAGGACTTATTATGGAGGCAGAGCTGTTTCTCTTTGTCCTCTTCTCCATCCTGTGATATACTTTTTATTGCTCAAAAGCTATGGAATTGTACCCATGCCTATTGTTGTCCGCCTGATGGGAATTCATGTAATTGAAAGCATTTATCCTCTCTTAGTAGAAAAATTGGGCACTTGGAAGTAATGAAATCCCCCACCTTTGTCCACAGCACAGGAAATACTCTTCATCCAGCTTTGTTCTAAAGTTTCCACTTTTCCTGGGATAACTTGTTGAAAATGTAGTCCTGCAGTAGAGAATCAGCTGGACTTTCTTGCAGCACACTGGCTGCCTGTGTTCATGGAAGTACACCTTGGTTGTTATTTCTCCACTGGCCAAAAATTAAGACTATTATTTAAAAAATAGCCAAGGAGTTGTTTATAGGTCAAATGTCAGATAGATCCTATTTTTTGAATAAGCAACGTTGTGTGTCATGCCTAAATATAAATACAGATGTTTAGATACTTTACGTATGAACAGTAATTAGGTTTGGGGAGAAATTAGTACAAACAAAGGAGACTTTTACTTTTTACACTATGTTTTTTAAATTTTATATGGTACAATCTGAAGTTATAAAATGAGCAAGTGTTTTGTAATTTAAAAAAACCTGACAAATAACTACAGGGAGTAAGAAATTTCTTGGGGATAGAATGTGTTTAAATAATTAATTTGTTGACTATCATTTTCTTTTTCTAAATCAAAACTCCCCTGCCTTTCTCAGGAGGTTGCTTTGCGAAGGACGGTGTTTCTAACAAAGTGAGCAGACCAACCTCCCCACCTCCCGCCCAAGTGCCTCATTTTGGTTTTGTTAGTCACAAAGGTTACATGGAGTCATTGTGGAAATCCAAGGAACGTGGGTGTTTAACAGGGCCATATAATGGGAAATCATACTTTGTGCCAGTTGATTTATCACACTGATGCAGGAAGAGAGATTTGGAACAACAGGGCATGAAATATCAGAAAGGGTCTCAGTTGTCCTGGGCACTGTGACACGGCACCCACAGGTCATGCAAGGGTGACCCTTCCAACATATGCACCAGTCTGAGCCTCTGAATTCTCTCAAATACACTGCTAAATAATGAAGAAGTTGTTGCTAATAATTTCTATAGGAACTCCTGCATCATGTTATGAAACTATCAGTCGCTTTTTGTGACTCTAGGTATGTTGCCAGAGGAGGACAAGGAGAGGAGAGGACTGGTTTCAGATTGCTTTATGTGATTTATTAAGGCCAAATTTTTGGCAATATACATGGCAGAGTAAACTACTAATCAAAATCATTATCAAAGTAAAAAAAAACAAACATTATCTACCTTTAGCCAAATTTATGACCAAGAGCCATTGGGGAAAACTGAGTAGTATAGCCAGAGAGACAAAGGGTCCAGAAAACCTACATACCAGGGAGCTACTCGAAATTAAATTCTGTTCACTGGGAAGCCCAGACTAACAGATAAGCTACAAAACTTTAAATTCTGATCTGTTGTCCAGCCTTAATATATTCTTAAATGCTAAAGACTGCTTGACAGAGGGGCTACAAAGATAAAATCTGAGTGGTGGTACAGTGGAGAAATTGTAAAGCAACAGAAATAGGCTTACACTTCCTCTCATTAAAAAAAAAAAAAACAACCCTCAGTCATTTGGGATGCAAATCTGCTGTTTCTTGCATTATTAAACCTCCCTCTGCTCCGGGATCTTAAATGTATTTCCATGATAGGTTGAATTGTTTCTCTCAACAAATGGTATGGTGAAGTCCTAATCTTCGGTATTTCAGAACATACCCTTATTTGGAGAGGGTCTTACCGGATGGAGGTAATGGAGTTGAGAGGAAGTACTTAGGGTTGGCCTTAATTCTTAGGACTGGAGTTGGTGACTTTAAAATAATGGAGAGGGATTTTAATACAGACACGCAGGTACGTGGACACACACACACACACACACACACACACGCTTGGAGAAAGTCAAGTGAAGATTAAGGCAGAGAGTAGAATGGTGCTTCTATAAGCCAAGGGCCCCCACAGATGGCCAGTAAGCTATCAAGTGAAGGAGTGGCACAAGCAGGTTCTTGAACACAGCCCTCGGAAGATACCACCCTGCCAACACCTTGATTTTGGATTCTCCCAGAACTGTGAGACAGCTGGTGCTTTGCTACAGCTGTCCTGCAAACTAATGCATTCTCATCTCATCCCTCTCAACACTAATGCTCTGGAACAACCCTTCCTCACCATTTTCACAGGAGCTGAAAGCCATTGATAAAGAATACTTTCCAGTGCCAGAGTCCATGCTTGGAGTCAGCTGCTGGGAGGCAACTGGAGGCTTTCACCCTTGAACAAGTCAAAGGAGGTCACTGGTGGAGTCAGGTAGCCTTCTGGCGGGCAACCTCGTGACACAGGACAGCTAGGGTTGTTTCTTCACTGCACAAGTTTTTGTGCAAGTAGAAGCCGTGGTCTCTTTCCCACTGATTCATTGGAGGAAGAGCCTGCTGGTTGTGGTCATGGTCAAAACTGACATACAGAATCTGATTTTCAAAAAAGCTCTCATTTCTTCTGTTGGCAAATGATTGGGCTGTTGGAGGTTCATGCTGGAAAAATGATTCCTCTGTCTCGGTCAGTTTTGATGGGTGAGTTTCACTTTTGGATTGTGAGTTTCACGAATGCTATGGTGTCAGATGGCTTTTCAACTAAATAAACATACCTAACATATTCGCCACCATGGTAAGATAAAAAGAAGAGTTTGTAAAATAAGAGGGCAAAGAGATTGGGACAAGATATTTTGTATGAAGTGGTTGTTCTAGTAATTTCTTTGTGGAGTTGGAATAAGTTGGTTGAGCAGGTTTATTGTCAGGAATATTGCTTTCAGGAAATTAGAGAAGGTTTTGGAAGATCACCGTCAGTTTTGCAATGAATTTGGACCAAATCCATTCTGCTAGCTGGTGAAGTTTACTTGCAAGCAGAGATAGGGAATGGTAGATTTTTATTTATTGCTCCCTTTTCAAATACAGGCTTTGATTACACCGAATGGTGCTATTTTGGGAAATACAACATCTCACAGAAAACAATGAAGTTGGTGATAGGGGAGGGACAAGCGGTTGGTCTGAGAATGAATAACTTTGACATTTTGTTTGAAGTTAAGTTGTGTTGTTTGAACTTTTCTGTTCCTAAACAAGGTGCTGCATGCCAAGAATGGGTAACAGTTTCAGGGTCACTGGGGACCAATTAGTCATGGATGGGTTGTGACCTTGCACATAATCTTTCTGTATTATCTAAAAGTGTAAGCAGTTTGTGGTAGATTCATAGTTTGGTCTTTGCACAAGTACTAGGAGAGTTGGTTTGTCTTTGCTTTGTACCACTGGCTTCCTTCTGTAAAAGTCTGTGATGCTCACAGTGGTTAGAGATGAGTGGTTTAGATGGTCTATATTTAGGAAAATGTCCTCTATCCACGATGGTGAACATCTGCAAAGGAAAGGGAAGGAAGCCAGAGTTTTTCTAGATTCTTTTGGGGCTCATTAACAGAATTAGCTGATTGGGCAAGTAGAAACAACTTGAGACTAGGTACAGTCACCATTAAATGACTATACATTAGTTAAAACTATTTCTTTTGGTTTGTTAATGGCTTCATTTTTAGCATCATTTTATACGACTTGTCTCTCATCTCACTGTAAGGAAAGAGTGGGCTGAGGTGGATCTGGTGCCAGCGTCTCATATTCCTTTGTTTTGGGAAAGGAAAAACATCCAAATGTATCTGTATAACTACTCTCTAGACAGCCAGTTCCATTGCTGGGAAGGGCTCGAGCGGCAGGGGAGTTAAAAGAAGGAGGCTGGACCAGAAGCGAATGGGAGAACTGTCTATAATGTGAGCTGTGTACCCCAGACAACAGACACATATAGATGTTCCAGTTCATGATGGGGATGGAATTAGGGCTGCAGTGCAAAATGATAGGTATTAAGAAGAAACTGTGCCTTGGGTTCTGAGTGTTGGACCTTTCTTGGGTTAGGGACATGCAGCACAGCCCTCTGTGTGAGTGTCTCGCAGCAGCAGTGCACACAGCTCCCTTCAGCAGCACCTGGCACCTTTCTGTGCACTGTGCTGTTGAGCCAGGGTCTTGAGGAGGTCAGAGGTATTTCAAGCATTTGCAACTTTGATGGGTTTATCTAGACGTAACCCCATCATAACCCAAGAAGCACTCGTGGTAGCACGTTAGAGCAGTCCTGGGGGGTTATAGCCAGAGAGAAACAAAACTGTACAGAAAATATTCAAGGCCTGCTCCTGCTAGGACTCACGACTGAGAAGGTGCAGTACAAGAGAGGTCTTCCACTGGTCTGGTCCAGCCAGAAGATGTGTTGGATTTGGGATGGTTTGGATGGCAAGGTTCATGATCAGGGAATTAGCTAAATATATGAATGGGCATGAAAACACTTTAAGTTCCTGGCAATTTTGGTTGCAAGTAGAAAGATTTGGGATTTTGTAGGCAAAGAAGAGTTGGAATAGGGACTTGAACTTGCTGGATCTGAGGGCTGACATCAGAAGGAGAAACTTTGGTTGGCCACTGTGAACACCTAAAGGAATGGAGGAAGGGAGATAAGGCCTGGATAAAGGAAACTGGCACAAGCAGAGACTATGGTGCTGAAATGCTAGGAAAAGGAGGCCCAGGAATCAAGGAGAAGTATTTGTGGGCAGTACCAGCGATTCCTACAGCAGTTTTATAGTGGTAGATAACAAAGCAGAAGCTGTCTGTTCTCTGCCATGACTGTAAACAAAGAGCAGCCAGCTTATTGGGCAGCTAAAGAGATTGATGCTAATGTCTCTTAATTACTGGAGAAACAGCAACAGGCTCTCATTTACCTGAGTGTGGGAATATATGTGCTTAGGAGTAAGACCACAGGTGGGCTCATCTGGAGAAGAAGAGGAAGAGTTGATGGATGGGCTAGCAGGTTGGTGTTGAGGTTTTATTATGTAAACCTAAAGGTCGGAATGGTAGGTCATGGGATGCAACTTTTAGAAGGTTCACCCGAGCTGGTGTGACAGGTAGCTCCAAGGAAAAGCCAGAGAAAGGCCTGTGCAGCTCTGAGGGGCTGGCTTTTGTTTTTGTCGCTTCTTTTTATCTGTCCTAAGTAAGGTGTTGGTGAGCACCGCAGCTGTGGAGTTGGGAGGAAGGGTTTGGTTAGGCGTTTCCCTGGACACAGGAGCTAGATGCTGTTGCTCCGGGAGCAGGCAGTGTGGGACAGAGCGGTGTGAATGTGAGAGTGCACACGGGAGGAGGAGAAATCGCAGCGCAGGGAGACCAGAAGGACTGACTCTGAGGCCCGACAGCTGTGGGTGGTGAATATGTACACCAGATGGTGTAAAATCAGGGAAGCCATGTCATTCCTTTTATGGTGGTGCTGGGGATCAAACCCAGGGCCTTGTGCATGCAAGGCTGGAGAGCTACCACGGAGCCACATCCCCAGCCCAAAGCCACGTCGTGACATTTAATTACCTAAGACAGAACTTGTTTCTGACCAAATTTTTAAAGGGAGTTTCTAATTTCCTCAGAAAATGACAGGCAGTTGTTTTTTAAAAAATTATTTTTACTGTCCCGTGAGTTCCTGTGGTTAAGCGTGTATTTTCCTGTGTTGTGCGCAGGGCGACATAAAGAAGCAAGTACAGCGTCAGGCACTTGCAAGCTGAAGTCTGTGTGATTTTTAATACGTTTTCAACTGTTCTCATTCCCTCCTTTTCTTCATATGGCTCATTTCTTGACTCGGTGGTTTTTAGCTGGCAGCGCATTATAATTACTCAGGGGAATTAAACAATTCCTTTCGCCCACTCCCCCAGGATTCTGCTCTCACTGGTATGGAGCGGGGCCTGGGCATAAGTGTGATTTAGACACTTCAGTTGTGACCAAGGCAGGAGCAGGGCAGAACCACTGGGCTGTGGGGTTTCCTAGGGACAGAATTCAGTTGACCGGAAGGTTGTGTGTGACGTCACTGAGCA
Organism: Octodon degus; assembly: GCF_000260255.1. Lineage (NCBI taxonomy): Eukaryota > Metazoa > Chordata > Mammalia > Rodentia > Octodontidae > Octodon > Octodon degus. The sequence continues at coordinate 1,759,366 of NW_004524822.1, forward strand.
CGTGGCATCTGAGTCACGACCCCAAAGCTGCGTTTCCAGGTTCGAGTTCTGCCCCTCGCGGTCCTGAGAGCCCTTTGCTTCTGGGTCCCCACGATGAGAGTGTTGTAGACGTGTCTGGCTACGAATTGTCTCCATGGTTTTGGCCTGGTTTTTAATCAAAAGGTGGTAGATTTATTAAGTATAAGTGGCTCTTAAATGCTTAGAATTTGGTCGTCTTTGGTGTAGAATGTGAATGATAATGAATTTTTCTCTTTAAAAAACATGTTTCCTTTAAAATTTCTTCTGAAGTCGAATTTTATAAGTGGAAGAACCATTGAAGACTATTTTGTTATATAATCCCTTAATTCTGCAGATGGGGTTGCTGATATGCAAAGAGATGAGTTGTTTTATCAGTGGTTGCCTGGCTTGTTAAAAACAGTCAGAGACCAAAACCCTGAGGTGCTGACTGCCCATCAGAAGGCTCCTTCTCCTGCAGCCACCTCTTCCCTGTGTCACTCCCTTCTTTAGGTCTTCATCTATTTTAACGAGCATTTGATAGCTGCTGCACATGCGGATTTTATATACCAGGCAGGTCAGGATGATTGTCACTGTTTATTAATTGGGTAGAATAAAATGTGTCTCTGATAAACAGGGCCAAATATTTGTTTAAAAAGCATTGTGCAAAGGCTATACCATTTTGGTATAGGCTGTCTTTTCCAAATTAATTTTTATTTGTGTGTGAGAACCACAGAGCTAAGAGTAGTTGGGAGTTTTCAGAGTGCAGGTAGTTTCCATCCATTGAGCAGGTCCACCGATGCTGGCCTTAGGGTTGAATTTCTTCACCTGACCTTGTAACCAATAGACTGCTGGTGCCGAAGAGTGGGGGTGGGGTAGCTGGTAGAACCAATTTTATTGTTACTCAGTTTTGTTTTTGTTTTTGTGGTACTGGGAATTGAACTTGGGATCTTGCACATGCCAGGCAGGTGCTTAAGCTCAGGGGCTATCTCCACGGCCCTTGTTACTCAGTTTTTATGTTGTAAAAAACTGTGAAGCATAGGTAAAGGTAAGTAGTACTAAGGAAACAATACTCTAAGATTTTAAAGATGAGGCACACATGGATATGGCTCTTCTGTAGCTGTAATGTGTAGAAGTATATGTTCTACTCATGGAATTATGGAAGTATGGGATTTGGATTGTTGAGTTCAGACTCTTATTTTACAAATAAAGGCTTCAACTTTTGCTTGACTAAAGTCAGCCAACATCTTGTTGGAGTTGGAAATTGAATTTACCTCTCCATCTTTCTTGGTTGGGATATTTAAAAAGAAATTTACGAGTTGTTCTTTTATTTATGAAAGTAATAAATGTGCATGTAGAAATAAGAGTACAGAAAATGGTGTAGAATATAAAGAAGCAAGCATTGTATATATTTCCTATAATCTAGTTTCTTCACTTTATGTAAGATGGCAAGTTAATTTGGGAATAAATTATTTTCAAGAATTAGTATTATCATAGATGATGATTGTTGTCCATTTCACATATATCTACACATATGCATATATACACACATATATAATACATACAAGCATACAAACAATGGGATATATATGTCTATATGCATATGATATCTATGTATGTATGTATGTATGTATGTACGTATGTATGTATGTATATAATCTTTTGTTAAGGCTTCCGTGAACATTTCTGCTTGTTATCTTGGTGTGTGTACCGGATTAGTTCCTCAAGATTTGAAGTTGCTTATTTTTAAAAGCACAATGTGTGTGACACTTTTGATACCCACTTCCATGTCTCCTTGAATGCATGCACTTGAAAACAAGCAGAGGTGTGGGTTGGTGCAACTTGAACATCCCTTCTTAAGTGAGTGTAGGGAAAGTTGGCTATTGCTGCCTGACCGATCTTGAACTATAATAGCGTCCAGGGGTGGGATGTGCAAGAGGTGATCGGGCCACGAGGACTTCTGTGTTCGTGGTGGGGTTGATGCTTTGTAAAGAGTGAGCTCCTCATTCATGCCCCTGGCTCTTTTGCCTTCTATGCGGAGTGAGGTACCATGAAAGGGCTGTCCCTTCTGTCTTGGACTTTTCAGCCTACAGAACTGTGAGGAAGTAAGTTTCGTTTTCAGTAAATTACCCAGTCTGTGGCATCCTGTTAGGTGGCATGAGTGGACTAAGACACCATTTTGTCACTCTTTATTGTTCCAGGTGCCTGCTGGAAATCAGGTACCCCAAGTCTCTCCCCCAGAAAGCTAATTATTTAAACACAGGAAGTGAATGTGTGAATGGATAATTAAGACCATTTATTGTCCGCCAGTTCTCACAAAGTCCCTGTAGGGTTAAAAGTAAACCAAAATCCATATGACATATACCTGCAACCACCCTCCTTGTATACCCCTTTTTTCATTGATACACACCTATTCTCTGAAATTTGACCACATTTTTTCTCATGAGCCAGAGATTTATGACTCAGTGATTTGTTCAGGTAAGTTTTATTGTAGTAGAAACTCATGTCACCATCCCAGCACCACTTTTACCCCATCCCGTGAGGACTTGTGTGGCTGCCAATGCTGGGCTGAGGGGGCAAGTGGCAGGTGGCATTTAGTGCCAGTTGCCTTCCCCACAGAACCTCATTGCATAGAGGCTGTGGGTACCTGGAAAAAGGGACACCGTCTGCCACTTTCCAGAAAGGCCCCAAGTGGTCAACACAATCCCACGTCTTCTCTCCTTTGAGGAAATTCCAGCTATTTTTCTGGCTGGAAAAAGACCAGCCTTCTACTGCCAGGTGCCAGACCCTTAAGTGCCACTGGGTTTTATAGGACAAAAAAGGCAGAAGAAACCTCTCAAAGCTGCAGAAGTCTCAAGCTCTGAAAGTAGACAACAGGCAAAATGAGTTAATTTCAGAGTATTCTAGTAGGGAGTAGGGTTAGGATTTCCGTATGTATAAGTCTATTTAGGAAATAGCTTTATACTTCACTCTTAATAAAAGATATATGCATTTAAAGGCACATTGTTATTACTATCACCATCATTATAATTGGTTTCTTTGAGACATGATTTAACCGTGTAGTTCAGCTGGACTTGACCCGGTATGTAGCTCAGACTGGCCTGGGATTCACGGCAGTTCTCCTGTCTCAGCCTCTTGATTGCTGAGATTATAGGCATGTACCACCATTCTTCAATCTAGAAACCTTTATTTTAGAACAGTTTTAGGTTTACAGAAAAACTGGGAAGACAGTGAGATTTTCTGTCTACCACACACTCAGTTTTTCCTATTAGTAGCATCATGTATTATTCGTATGGTCTATTCCAATTAATACTGCTACACTCTTATTATTAAGTAGAGCTCATACTTCATATCAGTTTCCTTAGTTCTTACCTAGCATGACTTTAAATTCCAGGATCACATGTAGAATGTCACATTATGCTTTTTTTGACCTGTCTCTATAGGCAGTGGCAACTTCTCAGGTTTTCATTGTTCTTGATGATCTTGACAGTTTTGAGAAGGACTTGGAAGGCATTTTGTAGAGGGAACTGTCTAGTGTACTTCTCATGATTGGAATGCAATTATAGGTTCTCCCAGAGGCCAGCCAAGTGGTGAAATGCCATTCTAATCTCACCACATCAAGTGGATACAGCATCCATGTCATGTATGTCTGTTAACGTTGACCTTGATTACCTGGCTGAAGTAGCGTTTGTCAGCTACGCCCGTTGTTGGGTCTCTACTTCCCATCTTCCTACATTACTCTTTGGAAAGAAGTCACTGGGCACAGCCCACATTTATGGAATGGAGACTTCTTTCTTGAGAGTGGAGCTTCTGCATATATTATTTGGAATTATTTTGTCAAGGAAACTTCTTTATGTGTCCCCATTTATGTTTCTATTTACTCAATCATTTTTTATATCATCACAAATTCATGGATATGTGTTTTGTACTTTGGAATATAATGCAGTGCTTTTTTAAAAATTGCTCAAGTTGTTCCAAGTTTGAGAAAAAATATGTTGTTGCATATAAAAACACTACCAAAGAATGAAGTCAATAAGAGAAAATGTTTTTATTTTCTTTAATGAGTGTTACTTATACCACTTTCCAGCAAATAAAATTGTGTTGATTGCTTGTAATTTAAAAGTCAGTGTCTGTATTTTAATGTGCTAAGATTAGAAAAAATAACAAATTTTCAAGGCTTTTTTGCAACATGTAACTCAATGTTATAATAAATGTCTTCACTGTTTTGTCTTCCAAATCTCCCTGTTAGCACATTGCTCCTGGAGTTTTGAATGAATCTTTCCACTGTGATCCTGGGGCTGCACAGTACAGTCGCTTTGCTTATTGTAACTCCCCTCCCTGGGCTTCAGTCCTTAGCTGTTATTTTAATTCTTTCACCCAAACAGCTTTTTTTTTTTTGGTACTGGGGATAGAACCCAAGGCCTTGCACTTGCCAGGCAGGCGCTTATGACACTCAGCTATCTCCCCAGCCCAATAACATCTTTTTTTGGTACAGGGACTTGAACTCAGGAGCTTGTGCTTGCCAAGCAAGCACTGTGCCACGGAGATATCTCCACAGCCATATAGTAGAACTGGGGATAGCTTTTGTATACACTGCTTTATTTCTCTTTTGGGGAAGTACCCTATAAGGGTTCCCTACCCCAAACCCTTTAATTGGTCCAATCAATTGTAGCCGCTGAAAAGATTTGTGGGGAAGACTGGAAAGCTTGGAACAGGCAGGGCAGAATGCTGCATTTTTGAGGTAGAGTTTCTTTGGCAGGAAATTTGCTTTTGCCAGGAAGGCTTTCTACTGATTGGATAAGGCCTGCCTGCACAATGGAGGTGGACTTAAAATTGACCGGTGTAGATGTTAACTGTATCTACAGAACACATTCAGCCACACCTAGACTGCTGCTTGATTAAACAACTGGGTTCTACAGCCTAGCCAAACTGCACATAATTGAGCATCTTAGTGATCAAGACAAAGAGTATCCTGAGTAAAAGCTGGAGGTGAGGCTGTGAGAGGCAGGGCTGTGGCTGCAAGTGGGGAGGACAGGTAGAAGTGAAAGAAGAGAAGGAACTGGTTATGTCATGTGTGTTGGTAAACTTTCCATCACATGACCAAATTCCTGAGATAGCCAGTGTAAACGGAGGAAAGATTTCTTTTGCCTTACCCATCTTGTGTGTATAAATGTATGGCTTTGCCCCTGTCATTTTTCCCAGCTTTTCTTCTTGCCCTCTCCTCACTGTCCAATCCTCAAGTTCTCGCTTTCCTTTTAATTGTGTTATACCTTTCTATTTGTATTTCTTCGAGTTCTTATGCTAGGGAGACTATATGATATTTACACATGTGGGTTTGGTTTTTTCACTTAAGAATATATCTTCAAGTGGCATCCACTTAAATATGAAGGCTTCAAGTTTATCATTCTTTATAGCTGAGTAATATTCCATTGTATAAAAATACCACATCTTTTTCATCCATTCCTCAGGTGATGGGCATGTTGATTGTTTCCAAGATTTGGCTATCACAAATTGTGCTGCTACAAACATAAGTACACATATATCACTATGATATGACATTTTCAGTTCCTACAGGAAAATTCCCAGTAGGGGTATAGCTGGTTTGAATGGGATTTCCAGTCCTATTTTTTTAAGGAGACTCCACACTGATTTCCATAATGATTGCACAAGCCTACATTCCCACCAGCAGTGGAGAAGGGTTCCTTTTTCCCCACAGCCTCTCCAACATTTGTTGTTGGTTGATTTCTTTATGA
>NW_004524822.1:1766370-1814862 GCF_000260255.1 Octodon degus
ATGACAATTTAACTTCTTCTTTACCTATTCTTATTCCTTTTATTTCTTTCTCTTGTCTAATGGCTGTAGCTAATGATTCCAGAACAATGTTGAATAGGAGCAGTGATAGAGGACATAGTTGTTTTGTACCAGATCTAAGAGTAAAAGATTTCAGTTTTTCCCCATTTAAAATTATGTTAGCCATTGGGTTGCCATAGATGGCTTTCGTCAGATTGGAGTACAGGCCATCTATTCCAATTTTCTGTAGGACTTTGAACATAAATGAGTGTTGGATTTTGTCAAAAGCCTTTTCTACATCAATTGAGAGGATCGTGTGGTTTTTAGATTTAGCTCTATTGATATAGTGTATTATACTTATAGATTTGTGTATATTGAACCATCCTTGCATCCCTGGTATGAATCCTACCTGGTCGTGGTGTATAATCTTGATTATTTGCTGTATTCTGTTTGCTAGGATTTTATTGAGGATTTTGGCATTTATGTTCATGAGGGAGATTGACCTGTAGTTCTCTTTTTCAGTTGCCTCTTTCCCTGGTTTTGGTATGAGTATAATACTTGCCTCCAGGAATGAATTAGGGAAGACTGCTTCCTTTTCAATTTCATTGAAGAGTTTGAGAAGTATTGGGATTATATATTCCATAAATTTCTTGTAGAATTCAGCTGTGAATCCATCAGCACCTGGACTTTTCTTTGTTGATAGTCTCTTTATTACATTTCGTATTTCATTGGCTGTTATTGAGTTATCAGTTTTGGTAATTTGTACCTTTCTAGGAATCTGTCCATTTCTTCTGTGTCTTCTATTGTGTGAGAGTAAAGGGTCTCAAAGTAGCTATTGACAATCTTCTGAATTTCCACTGGGTCTGAGGTAGTTACACCTTTTTATTCCTTTGATTTTCAGCCTATGAATTTCTTTTTGAGTTGTTTCTTGTATACAGCATATTGTTGGATTGTGTTTTCTAATCCACCATGCCAGTCTATTTCTTTTAATTGGTAAATTGAGTCCATTTACGTTGATGGTTATAATTGAGATGTATTGATTTACGCTCAACCTGTTATTTATCTGCTGTTGTTTACTCCTTTTTCTCCTGTGTTTAATTGTTTGCCCTTTTTAGTGGGTTCTTTCTTTCTTTCTTTCTTTCTTTCTTTCTTTCTTTCTTTCTTTCTTTCTTTCTTTCTTTCTTTTTTGTAGAACCGGGGATTGAACTCAGACCCTTGCACTTGCTAGGGAAGCGCTTATTCCACTGAGCCATCTCCCTGGCCCCTCCTTCTGTTGTTGTTCATGGAGTTCTGATCATTTTGGTCCCTCTCTAGAACATCTTTTAGTAGTCTGTGTAAGGTTGGCTTTGTCATCATGAAATTCTTTAGTTGTTGTGAGTCATCAAAGTATTTCACTTCTCCATCAAACTTGAGAGTTTTGCAGAGTATAGTAGTCTGGGCTGGAATTTGTTTTCATAGAGGACTTGAAGTACTCTCCTCCATGCTCTTCTTGCCTTCATGGTTTGTGAAGAGAATTCAGCCATTATTCTGATGGTTTTCCTTTAAATGTAATGTTTCTTTTCTCTAGCAGCTTTCAGTATATTGTTCTTGTGCTGGATTTCTGGGATCTTCACTATTATATGTTTTGGTGTGTTTTTAATTTAGTTGAAGTTATTTGGAGTTCTGTATGCTTCAGTTACCTGAATGTCAGATTGCTTCCTCATATTTGGGAAGTCTTCTGCTATTACTTCTGCCCATATTCTTTTTATATCATTTGTATTGACTCCTTCTTTCTCATTGATGCCTGTCAGTCTCACATTGTTCATCTTTGCATCGTCTTGCAATTGATGTATTATTTTTTCCTGCATCCTAGTTGTTTTTAAGAGAGATCTTTTCTTACCTTTTCACTAGCTGTGACAGCATCTTCAAGATCTGAAACTCTATCTTCACTTTCACTTAAATGGTTTTGCAAGCTTGTGATTGAAATTTTCAGTTCCTCTATATCTCTTTGATTTTGCTTCATGCGATGTATATCTTTCCTCTATTCCTCATTCACGAAATCCATCGCTTTTCTAATCTCTATTTTTTTTTATCGGTGTATTTTTTAGAAGCAGTTATTATTTTACTTCAGAGATTATTTCTGCATATGTTTCTGCACTTGATTCTTTACTTCTGATGCTATTAATACAGAGATTTCTTTTTTTATTTCTGATCTGACTTCCTTTATACCTTTCTGTTGTTGTTTCTTTTCTTCCAATGCTAGTAATTCAGAGATCTCTTTTTTTATTTCAGAGATTAATTCTGATCTGAATTCCTCTATACCTTTCTACTGTTGTTTCTTTACTTCAGATACTATTAATCCATACATGTCATCTGAGCTATTGTTCTCTGCACTTGTTCTTGGGCTCAAGACCTGATATTGCATTTTGCTCTTTGTCTTTGTCATTTTGTATAGCACTGACCTCTGACCTTTGGTGTAGAGCTTTGGTGCAGTTATAACCTTAGCACTTACTGAAATTCGGGTGCAGATTTATTAAGTTTGAGTTTATCCAGTTGTGCCTGGTTTGGGTCTAGCTGTTTTGCTCAACTTCTTCCTCATGCAGCCCTTGGAAGTGAACCTGTTGTGCCCCTCTGGCAAAACAGTGAACTTGTTGTGCCTCTCTGTTGTGTCCCTGGCCCAGGGAGGGAAGGGGAGCACAAAAGCTCTCCCACACACTAGCAGGGCCCAGGCTTGGACTGGGTCTAGGGGTTTCCGAGGGCATGGCAGAAGTTCTCACTCACTTGGTGGGCTTGGAAGATGGGCTCTGGAGGGGTGGAGGGTTCCACAGCAGAGGATGTCTCTCATGCAGAGTGCTTGGGTTTTGGTCTGGAGAGTTCTCATGGGCTCACAGTAGCTGGAAGCGCTCTCACACACTCACTGGGCCTGGGCTTGGGCTGGATTTGGGGGGTTCCTGAATATGCTGCAGAAGTTCTCACTCGGTGGGCTTGGGTGGGGGTCTAGAGTGGTTCCAACAGCGCTGCAGAAGTTCTCAATCATGCAGCGTGCCTGGGTTTTGGTCTGGAGAGTTCCCGTGGGCTCACGGGAACCAGAAGCAACCCCACACCCAGATGCTCTTTAAAAGGCATGAACATACCTCTCTGACATCCTCCATCTAGTGAAAGGCTCCCTTGCTTATAATGACTCAAGGCCAGGAAGAGTTGCCAGGCACTGAGCTTTGCTGGAGAAAAGTTATATCTAATGGCTAGAAACCTAATAGAGCCCTCTGTTCTCTCAACTAAATACACTCTTTCTTTATTTCATCCACCCTGGAGGTGATTTACAGAGTAGTTAAGGAGAAGAGCATGCTCATTTTCTCGCAATTTTGTGTTTTTAAACACAATAAACAACCATTTATATACACAAATGTTGCTGAAAGAAACATGCAGAATTCCACATGATTAAATACTGAACACCTAAGAATGCCTTTTTGTTGAGTTATTTAAGAAGTCTGTAATTTGATATATGAAGGATTATTCCAATGCTTATTCCAGTGAGCATCAAGTATTTCTTGAAAGAAAATAGAAGATATATTGACTCTCTTGGCTCAACAGTATCACTTGAATTAGTTTAAGCCATCAGTTATGAGATCCACTTGTATTTATTGAAGGCCTTGGAAGGAAGGGTGAATAAAAGCTTAATTCCTTGAAGGAAAATAAGTGTGGAAATCAGGCCTCATGGAATATGGATAAGGAATATTCACTATACCTTTGTTTTCCATGGGGCTGGTTGTTTCCATGAAGAAAATGTACAGCATTTTCATGCCTTCTGATCATTGCCAAGAAATAAAGGCCCAATACCACTAATTAATGTAACCCATCCAATGTATATATCAAATGTGTGTTTCATTTAGTGTCATGGCTTGTCCCTTCCCTGATTAAAATTTCTATCAGCTTTATGCCTTCAGTGGGATTAGAGGATGTTGTCCTCTTTCTTTCCTTTCCTCACCTGTCTTTCTTTCTTTCTTTCTTTCTTTCTTTCTTTCTTTCTTTCTTTCTTTCTTTCTTTCTTTCTGATCAGGAATAGAATTCACAACCTCATGCTTGCCAGGCTTTATTACTCTTTGTAAATCTTGCCCCACAGTGTTGAAGTACATAAGTCAATGGGAGAGGCAAGAGCTGTGGGATGTTAGGGTGAGGTGATGTCTGTTTTCTGGTTCTGACAGATGTCAGGAGCTGTCCTTCCCACAGGGGTCATTGCCAGGCTCTTCATATCCTGCCTTGGTCTGGCATCTTGCACCTGTGAGCCCTGCTGCACAGACATCACCATACCCCGTGGTTGGTTGTGCGTGGGCTGCAGCAATCACCTTGGGAATGGTAGTGCACTTCTGTTGAGATCAGCTGTCCCTTTCAGGTGGCGCTCTTGGGTTGGATCTGGATTTCAGCTACACTGGTTCTCCCTTGAATGTTGCCCTCAACAGGTCCATCCTGCACCTCTACAGACATTGTGAGCACCTCTATCACACCATAGCTAACTTCTTGCTTCTGATGAGAATTACAAACCAGAGTTCTCTTGTCTATAAGAGTTGTAGATGGATCAAACTCCAGCTCACAGTTTCACTCCATGCAGGGTTGGCTCCAAGGTAGAAATGCACAGTGGAAGGGCATAGTGAAGGAAAGCCACTTACTTCATGGTGGTGAGGAAGTAGGCAGGGAGAGTGAGAGTAAGAGGGAGAGAAAGGAAAGGGAAGAAAAGGGAAGGGGAGGGGAGGGAAGGAGAGAAGAGAAAGAAAAGAGCCAGGGACAAGAGCACACTCTTCTACATAATGTCCCATCCAACCAGGCTCCACCTCTGAAAATGAGAATGTTGGGGGACATTTTAGCTCTAAACCATAATATTTCACCCATATCCCCCAAAAGTTCATATCTATCTCATAATACAAAAGGCATTTATTTCTCAAGAGTTACCAAATTCTTAACAGTTACAACATTGCTGAAAAGCCTTAAATCCAAATTCTCCTCTTGAGACTCAACGTGAACTCTTAGCTATGAGCTCCTATAAAGCCAAAAAATAGATTTAACTACACCTAGCATATAAAGGAAGCAATATGGCACAGAAAGAAATGTCACCAAGGCAAAAACTCAGGTGACAGAGGCCAGACACTAGATCTTGTAGCTCCAGTGTGGCACTCGGGGAAGACTGGGGGCAGACGTGAGGTCCAGAAAGCTTGGGCAGAGCAACCACCACAATTCTGACAGTTTCAGCCCACATGACTTTTCTTTTGGCTCTGCTCACTGCCTGTGGCCTTCCTTGGCAGGTGTTCCATGTCCCTGGCATCTCCAACTTTCTAGGGCCTCTACTGCACTTTCAGCTTTATTTTCACAGATTCATGCCTCTCCAGGGGGTGTGCTTCCTGGCCTTCTAGGCCTTCTTTTTAAAATCTGGGTGAATGCCTCCATATTCCTATATTCTGCATGACTGTAAAATCAATACCACATACATGGTGCCAAGGTCTACTGCCAGCTGGAGCAGGAGGATCTGGGCCCACTGGACCGTGGGTGAGATGGTCTCTGAGTGCCTGGATGGATGAGCATGATGAAATTGAACCCAGGGGACTATTTGTAGAGTAGAGACCAGGGGATTTTTTTTTCTCAAAAGGGTGAAACTTTTGCATCTTTGAACCTGTGATTGATGAGATCCTACTAATTCTTTTTGAATTTATTTTTTAAAGAATACAAAAGAGTAAAAAAAAAAAGCAATAGGAACAATAAAAAATTTCACTATGCAAAATAATAGGAATTCAGCAATGGTTGCTATATTGCATGATGTTATCTTCAAATTAGTTGTTTAGGTTACCAGACAAAAACATGTAAGATTGGTTTAAAGAAAAAACAAAGCAGAACAACACAAAAAAGTTACAAGAAATTCAAAAGAAAAAAATAAGAATAAAAAGAAAAACATTTTAAGTATTAACTGCTCCTTTCAAAAGGCCAGCAGAAATTGACAGTACAATTATCCAAGCTGTCCTGCATATATACATAAATACATCTTTTTCCCTTCTTTATTTTGTCATTTTCCTGATGCCAGTTATTTCCTATTGAAGTAATTCTTTCCCTTTCACAGTATCTATTGTACTTTTCAGATTTTATTTACTCTTTCAGGTTTTCACACTAGTGAGACAATATGATGTTTGCACATGCAGGTCTGATTTATTTCACTTACCAATATAGACTCCAGTTTCATCCATTTGTCTGTACAAACCTTGGATTTATCTTTTATATAGCTGAATAATATTCCATTGTGTAAAAATACCACCTCTTCTCTCTCCATTCCTCAGTTGATGGGCATTTGGGTTGTTTCCAAGATTGAGCTATAACAAATTGTGCTGCTGTTAACGTGGGTGCACATATACTGCTGTGGTATGATGATTTCAGTTCTTTTGGAAAAATACCCAGGAAATGTTCTTACTAATTCTTGAGATGCCTTCATACCATTTTTCCTTTGTCCTGATGCAAAGTACATGGCTTCTTTGTAAAGCTAATCTTTTTAGTGAACAGGCTCTCCTCAGTCCCACTTGTATAGGTGTTTCCTTTCCGGCCACCAGCAAAAGTTTTCATCTTATTCAACGCTGGGTTTTTTTGGTCCCAATTTTCACTGTAAATCAGAGTGAAAGCAGCCAGGAATGTCAGTGTTACAGCCTGAACATGGGGCTACCTTGAAATTTCCTCCACCAGTTTAATTAGTTCACTGCTTTTAATTGCAATAAAGCTTCAGGACATGGGAAAAATAAAGACACATTTTTGCCAAAGTGTAAAATATGGGGCAAGTGTAACTACCAAAGGAGTCTTTGTGCCAAACTGAAACCTGAATCTGATTTTATAGAGACGAAGTTAGACTTTTGGTAAGTGTACTAGTCTGTGCTCCACCTAGAAATACCCATCAAAGCAGTTTACAGCATTCTAAAGGATCTCTAGCTAGCATCTCCATCTCTTTCCGAACTCCTCCCACAAACCAGTTCCCAATGTTTCTGAGCCGCATGCTAAGGTATAATCATAACAACAGCCCTGCTGCATTGATGCCAATTTTCTGTATTAGTCACTCATGCATCTTAAAGAAGGAGAGGTTACATAGGTTTACAATTTTGGTTCATGTGTTGTCACTTGGCTCTAAGGCAGAAGTGGAATGGTGGAAGGTCTTGGTGGAGGAAGGCTCCTCACCTCAGGATGCTTATGGAAACCCTGGAAGGACAGGAAGAGGGAGAAGGAGAAAGAGAGGGGGAGGGAAAGGGAGAGGAAGTGAGAGCAAGAAAGAGGAGGGAAGGACAAGACGGTACCTTCCCAATCATGTCCCCCTGCCCTGCCATCTCCAACCAGGCCCTGTCCTAAACATGAAAAACTTGGGGGACATTTTAAATCTAAACCATAGCAAGAGTTTCTAATTATCTTGAAAACTTTGCAATATATTTCTGCATATAAGCAATAAAAATTCTGTCTTAGGAAGTTTGCAATTGAATTTTTGAACACATTAGTATACATTAGTATTTATGTAGATTAGTGGATTGTTAAAAATATGTCCTTTCCAAATGCTTCAGTTTGCTTTACTCTCAGAGTGCTACAGATGGAGGTCTGAACTGGGGCAGTTAACAAGTACGAAGTTCAGACAGCATAACTTATATAAACTCCTTAATTCAACAGTTCATTTTGAAATCTTTGACTATTTAGAGCTCTGTATGAGGAAGAAAACTTAGTTTGTAATATTGATAAGAGAGCAGGAAATAAGTTTCACAAAGTCATTAGACATAGCTGAGTCTCCCTGACAACATAGAAAGCTGAACAGAAAGCTGACTCTAGATTGGTCAGTTGAATACACAGTTAAATTAGCAACCTATCTGATAAGTGGCAACTGAAAATCTAAGATACTTTTGGAAAACCAGTCAAGGCATGTTTTCTGTCTGTCCGGGGGTGTGGTGGCCATCAAGCAATTAGGTTCATTTCAGGGTTGCTTACTGTTCAGTCCTCTTCAGATTTAGTTCCATTTACTATTCAAACCATGCCATATATACTGGAAAATAAGGCAAGAATAGCAACTCTTCTGGGGACAAAGAACCATCCAGGTCTAACTGCATACCTGTGCTTAGTGCTTGGGCCCCCTTCTACCTGTCATGTTGGAAGCAGCTGCTCCTTCTTGGCTGCCAGGTGGCAGTTGGCTATGGCCAAGAAGTCTCTCAGGAGGTCAGTTGAACAAGCTTCCAAATCAACTTCATCCACCACTTGGCCACCCAGGTGTCTGGCTTGGTGGGTGTGCCGGAGTACATACCAAAGCTCTGTGTGCTTGTCTGGGACACTTAAGTGCTTTTTGTGGATTCTATATCCTTGTTCATTTAGAGGACCCCGAAATACAGAGTGCACCTCCCAAAGTTTGTCCCATAACTGCAGATGACTTAAATTTGTTAGGAATCTTGAGATGATGTCAGCTTGTCAAAGATATCTGGAGACTTCTTTAATATGGGGACCACAGACCACAGTCTTCCTTCCATAGTTAATCTGCTGCTGTCTCCACATCGGCAGGCACTGGACATGGAAATGCCTCTGAATAAGAATTTCCCAGTGTTTATTTTCTCTCTCATACAAAGTCATCTGTGAGCTTTCTCTTACACATTTCAGTTTCTGTGTTAACTCTGGTCCTCATTAACATCTTCAACTGGACGTGGGGCCAAGCGGCTTCAGTGCTAAAGCTCTCCCTGCTGTTGCCCGGCTTCCTGTGCCTCCCATCTCCTCTACACATCCACCCATGGCTCCATCTGTCAGGGGACAAGGGATGGCACCCTGTTACAGCTGTTCTCATATGTGGGTGGGCTTCTTAGCTGGCAGCAATGGAGCTTTCTTAAGCCCCTTTTGCTGCACTTCTGGTGAGGGCAGGCATACCCTGCCTCTTCTACATGAGTGGAGGGGTCTTGCAGCAGACATTTTCTGAAATACTCTAATTTCCCAGCTTCTGACCACTTATATCTTTGATCTGTGTAAAAGAATATTAAAAAGTACCTTGTGACTTTTTCCGCATCCCACATAGTGGCCTTAGACTTCACTTTAGTGCCATCTAATAATGTTTGAGTTTGCAGATGATATGATGCTCTACATAGAAGACCCAAAAAACTCCACCAAAAGACTTGTACATTTAATATCTAAGATTAGTAGTATAACAGGATATGAAGTCAGCACTCAAAAGTCAATAGTGTTCCTGTACGCAACAATAAACACACTGAGAGAAAAAATAGGGAAAGTACACCCATCGTGGTAACATCAAAAAGAAAGCCAGAAAGAAAAATGTAGGAATCAATCTAACAGAGGATGTGAAAGATCTATACAATGAAAATTACAGTACCCTAAAAAAAGAGATTGAAGGGGATATCAGAAAATTGAAAGTTGTCCCTTGCTGTTGAATAGAAAGAACCAATGTAGTGAAAATGGCCATACTTCCCAAACTGCTATATAGACTTAATACAATCCCAGGCAAAATATCATTAACATACCTCACAGATCTAGAGAAGACATTCATGTGGAACTAGAAAAGACTTAGTATAGCAAAAGCCATTCTGGGCAACAAAGGCAAGGCAGGGACATCACTGTCCCAGACCTGAAATTATACTCAAAGCTATTATGGTAAGTCAGTATGATATTAGAAAAAAGCAGAACTGAGGAACAGTGGAACAGAATAGAAGATGGAGATACAATACCAAACACACTCAGCCACCTTATCTAAATACTAAATTAGAAACACTATGTTTACTGGAAGAGAAATTATGCAGAAATCTCAAAGACATCGGTGTAGGCAGAGACTTCATGAACAAAACCCAGACTACAAAGGAAATATTAGACTCAACAAATGGAATCTCATCTTATCAAAAACCTTCACACAACAAAAGAAATCACCAATAACCCACAGAATTGGAAAAAATTATTGGCACTCATTCCATAGACAAGCCTTCTACCTATAACATATGAAGAATTAAAAATAATCAGATACCCCAAATTCAAAGATCCAATCCAAAAATGGGCATTTGAGATGAATACAAACTTCCCATATGAAGAAATACAAATGGCTTATAAATACAGGAAATTATGCTTAACATCATTGGTTATTTGAGAGATGCAAATTAAACAACATTGAGATTATGGTTATTATGAAAAAACCAACCAATAACAAATATTAGAGGGGATATAGGATTAAAGGAACTGTTCTCCACTGTTGGTGGGTCTATAGACTAGAGCAACTATTGGAAATCAGTGTGGAGATTCCTCAAAAAATTAGGTTTGGAAGTCCGATTTGAACCAGCTATTCTCCTTCTAGGTATCTTCCCAGAAGAATTTAAAACATCATACCATAGTGACATATGTGCTTCCATGTCTATAGTAAGTAGCACAGTCTGTACTAGTTAAATCTTGGAAATAACCTAGATTCCCACCAACTGAGGAATGGTTTAAAAAAAGTTGTTTTTTTATATAATGGAGTACTACTCAGCCATAAAGAAGTAGAAACTGGAAGCTTTTATAGGTGAATTGATGCAACTTGAGACCATACTCAATAAGCGAAATGAACCAGACCCGTATGTGTAAACATTCTATTACATATTTCTCACTAATGTGAGAAAATGGATAAGGAAATAGGATGCAAAATGTGTAATAGATATGGTGAACTGGGAAGAAACTGTTCAAAAGAAAAGATAGACACTGGTGGGGGAAAGGGGAAAGGAAGGAAGGAAGGGAAAAATGCACTTATACAGAAGAGAGTTAAGTTGGTTATACAGCTCGCTTCTGTTAGTTCCTTGAAAAGGGTATTTCATGCCGATATTGTTTAGAGAAGCTATCACGCCTACATCTTATACTCTGATTAACTATAGGAAGACAGCAATAGACAATGCATCAACTATTGTAACTGACTAACCTGTTTTGAACTTGATGTCATAGTTTTTAAAATCTTTTTTCTTCCTTAAAATAAAAAAAAATAGTTACAGATCAAAAATATTGGGGGATCTCAACTCAACACTAGGCATAAATGGCTCCATATTAAGGTTCTATTTGTATATAAACCTACATTCAACTGACCAAATAAACATGGTTCAGCTGTCATAACCTATTTGGCCATCAAATCCCTTAATTGAGTTAATAAAAAGGCTCCAATCATGAGGTCCGTCTTTCTAAAACCCAGACCTCTTCATTGTGTGGTCCCCAATTGATTCAAGTTTAGTCTTTACTTTCAAAGAGTTCATAATTTTGTTTTGCAAATTGGTTTTATAATGAAATTTCTGGGCATGAGAAAGCATGCAAAGTTGAACATCATGAG
This sequence comes from Octodon degus, assembly GCF_000260255.1. NCBI lineage: Eukaryota > Metazoa > Chordata > Mammalia > Rodentia > Octodontidae > Octodon > Octodon degus. Next base: position 1,777,664 of record NW_004524822.1, read on the forward strand.
TTTCTCCCAGAGTAGCGTTGTAAGTAGTTTTTGCTATAAATGATTACAAAGAGTTGATGGCAACTGAGCAGAATTGCTGCATCTGAACATGAACAAAGAGATCACCTGGAGCCCGCTGGCCCGCTGCAGGCATGCGGTGGTCAGGGAAGGCGCTGCCGAGTCTGTTCTGCCAAGCCGTGTGCTTTGGCCTATCATGTGTGTGGTGAGTCTGTTAACTGGGCCACAGTGTTACTGAGTTTCTGAAGATCACTCATATGAGAAATCCAGAGAAAGAAGCACCAAGAGCCCAAGCCACTAGGGCAGGCATGCCCAGGACTTAGGAGACATATGACTTTCAAGACCCTGTCTTTTCACCCTGCAATTCTTGAGAAATGGAGATTGTTTAATATATCAAATAGTAAAGAACACATGGTAAGTTCCATGTAAATCCAAATAACAGGTAAAATATTGAAAAATTTTTATCTATGTGAAGCTAGAGAACAAGTTTAACTAATTCATTTATTTTACTTTTTTGTGTGTATATTTTAGGGAAGGGTTTACAGGCTGTTCAGCGTCTCACTACTAGATCACACTCGTAGTGATCTGCCTGTTTATAGCCTCCCAAGAGCTGAGGTTATAGGAGCGCACCATCATGCCCAGTCTCAATTGCTGTCTTAGTGCCAGGTCTGGGGATCGAACCCCTGGCCCTTTTTATTCTGCTGAGCTGTTTGGTCAGCCCTTATTCATTTATTTTATCCCAGCATATTTGAATGCCAAATATGAACCAGGAAGTAGGCTAGTAACACAAAAGGATCTAGGAGTCTAGTGAGAAACACAACACAAACGCAGCATGTTTAATTCAGAGGGACATGGTCTGCACTGGCCAGCTGCCGGCCTCCTCCTTAGGGGAAAATTAAATCCGCTTGGTTCATTTTAGATCCGTGTTTTTGTAATATGAAGACATATTTTAAAAATACTAGGGAAATAGCATGTTGTCTTTAATGACTATTTTATGAGCACATTGGCACACGCCAGGAATCCTGGTTACTCAGGAGACTGAGGCAGGAGGATTATGAGTTCAAGCCCAGGCTGAGCAACCTAGTGGGAATCTGTCTTTAAAAGAGAAAAATTTTGTCAATTTTTAGGGTGGGGATGTAACTCAGTGCTGACTGCTTGTCTAGAAATGTGTGAGGTCCTGGGTAAGATCCCCAGCACCACAGAACAGAACAGAACAAAACAAAACAAATTTAATTTCATTTTCACTGGTTCCAATAAAATATAAAAGAGTAATCATGGCGACGAGTCTTAGCATAAACTGGTCTTCAGTATACATGCTACGCATCCAAAAACTTTGAAATATGTACCACTTGGGCCTTGTCCTGATATGCAAATAATAACTTAGCTTCCTCTGCAAAAATGAAAAATTAGATATAAATATAAAATCTTTTCTATTCACCAAAGCGAATCTTTTATAATTCACCAATCACAATCATGACTTTTCTCTTATTGGGTCCCAGGAGGGTTTCCATAAATTTCAAATGCAGTGGTGACACTTACTGATGACAGAAATGGAAAGACTGAAAGTTGCAGCTAAGAAAAATTGGGTGACATTTGGTTTCCACTTCACTGTGAGAAAGTGATAACTTTCACTGATAAGTTTGGATGTAAAGGAATTCTAAGTTAGACTATAGATACGTATGTCATGTGAGTCCCAAGCATTTTAAGTGTACATTAAAGCATCTTAAAACCTAATATTTGATGACCTCCTTCAAAATAATTCTTTTTATTTTGTAAAAGCCACAGTCCTTCTCTTGACAGGACTACAATTTTGTCAACAACCTACCACTTATGTAGGAAGGTTGAAAATTTGATGATGGATATTTACTTGCATAGTGCAGTGTCCCAGTGGGAGCAATAGCAGGTGGTTTGCAATGGGTCTGAAGACACTGTAAAGTAGTAAAAACTGAATTGCAACAACCCATTTCCCAAATCACGCTGGACTTACAAGTGAGTTGCTGTCTCTGAGTTTATGGGGCTAGCTTCTGATGATACTGTGCATGATTATTTTTTCTCCCCAGTGAGACAGTTGTGGGTTGTATGGAGTTTCATTGATGCTGTGTCATACAAGGTGTCATTTTGGAAAGATAGGGAGGAAGCATTAAAGTAGATTTACTTCATCTATGATGTTTGGACCATTGAACTGGGGTCTTGATTATGCTTTCTGTTATCTTTAATTCTTAGCTTGTATCTCTGAAGCCCCATTGTTAACTACTGGGCATAAAATGGTGCCAACCATTGAGAAGAACTTGGGCTGGGGAGATGGCTCAGTGGAATAAGCGCTTCCCTGGCAAGTGCAAGGGCCTGAGTTCAATCCCTGGTTCCAGAAAAAAAAAAATCAAGAAGAACTTACATCACCTGCATGATTGTGCTTCCTCTTCATGACAATGACTTGAGGTTAAACTTGTCTCCACTGTATAGATTCATCTTAAAGACTTTACTTAATCCAAGGATAGAAGTTCTAGGTCGGTGGTGGTAAACCTTTTTGAGGTCTCAGTGACACAAACAGCGGGCTATAGCATGCGTTTGCCATCCTGCTTGATGTGACAGAGCTAATTTTCAGACTGAACTGTGTAAGCAGTTGCTCAGCATCATTAATATTAAACTCAAGTATTAATTAAGACTGCACAGGGGCACTGCTTCGAAAGACATGAAAAAATTCAAGGATCCATCATACTTGTGAGGATGTGGGAGTTCAAATTGTTTGGCCACTATAAAGGCATTTGGCTACACCCACCAAAGTTGAGAGCACACCTTTACCCCTGTGAGGTTTGACTTTCATACAGATTTACTAATTTCAGTGTTGTTGGTAAGTGGAAAAGACTGGAGACACACTTAAATTGCCATCAGTAAGGAACTGGCAAAATAAATTATTATTCCTACACCTAGTAGAATACTATATACTTTTCAAAATGAGGAAGATGTTTATATCATGAAATAGCAGGCTATCTAAAATATTTTATTCATGAAAACAAAAAAAGACAGATACAGGATATGTTACTATTTGCATTATGTAAAAAGGGTATGAAAGTGTGATACTGTGATTGTGTGTGTGTGTGTGTGTGTGTGTGTGTAGTTTGGTCCATATACATGGAATATAGCTAGGAAGAAAGAAACTTTTTAAAACTGGTAATAATTTCTTTCTCTGGAGAAAGAAAATTGGTAGGTGGTGGGCTGAGGTGGGAGGGAATTTTCCTAAGCCTTTGGAAATATCTTTTGAAGTTTATTTTTTATTTTTTATCTTTATTTTAATTTTTAAAATAATTTTATTGAGAAAAACAGTGATGCAACACTTTCAAAACCAATTAGGACAGTTTCAATAATTAATACACTGTATATTGTTGTCTTCTTAGTGATTATTCATAGTACAAGATGCAAACATGATTTCCTGTCCAAACACTATTAGAACAGATCTCTTTATTCACTGAATTAAGAGAATGCAGCTATATATCTATCCTATTTTGAATATATAGATACACAATGGTCCTTCATTTGTATCCCCTTTTTTGTTTAGTTTTGTCAGAGATGGGTATTCTGTTGTCATTTAAATATTATAGGTACGTGAATTCAGCAAAATATTCCAATATAGTCCAGTAGTCCATAATAGTATTGGGTGATCCGTAGGACTGGCAATGTCAGAAGTTGTTGACTTGAGCCTTTTATAGCTCCATATATTACTATGGCTCTAGTTCTTATGTCTCGTTTTTATACTTTTCTGCTGGATGGTTAAGACCAAGGTAAAGTAGGACCTATGCAACAAGAGTTGTAGCTTTTGAGTGTGATAAGGTCAGTGAAATCCCCTCAGGATTTATCCTGAAACCCTGTACCACACTTTGTAGATCCTTTGTGTCAGCCATGTGGATGAGTCGTGGCCATTGCTTGACCAATTTGCTGTGTGTGAAAGCCTGAGAGAATGTTTTCTCTCCATGTGACTCTCCTTAGGTACATTCTACATCATCAATCACTTTCTTCTGTGGCCTCGTAATCTCCTTGACCAGAAAATTTGGGACACAATTGAGTTACAGGATATTATAGTACAGGTTCTCCTATGTCCTGAGTCCTCACTGACCTTGAAAGGCTAGGGCCAAAAGATTGGATGTCCTTGCAGCCCTTCTTCTTCTCTAATTTTTGGTCTGCAAACTTAAGTTGTTAACCCTCCAGAAGAGAAGCTTATTATTATTACCTTACAACATAGGCAGTTGAGCTTAAACTCACTATCTGTCTGAATATCAAACATGTTAGACATAACATGGAACAGGTATTTTCCATCAAGTATTGCTTTTGAAGTTTCAAACACAAACTGCATTATATATGTGAAATGAAATAAAATTTTTAAATGAAATGATATCTGTAGAGAGTGTGATAGACGCTCAATTAGCAGGTGTCATCACAGTGTTCCCTTAAGGTTCTGGTGAAACCTCAGAGGAAAACAAAATCAGAGAAATCAACTCTAGAAATTATGTTTTGGTTGTGGCTAAGCCATTCTGAAACAAGTCTTCAAAGTGGGTGTCTACATGCATATTTCAGTAACGGAGGGGGACACAAATATTCCTTGTCAGCAACCCAGAACAGGTTCATGCCATCTGATTCTTTTTACTACCTTCCTTTCCACCTGTAGACTGGAATGATAGGGTGGACCCTGTACAGTGCTGTCACTGCCACCGTGAACCAGGTCTAAAGAAGACAGACTGGGACTCAGAGGGTCATAGATCAGAGTTGTACTGAAATTCCTTTAAATGCAGTAAAAAAGAGATGAGAGGGTTGGATGTGGTCACTCAGCAGATCAGTGTTGTTCCCCAAATAAGAGGCAGGTCTTGTGGGCAGAGGTGGGCAATCTGTTTAGCTTAAAGTGAAAGGTGAATTGGGGCTGATTGGGAAGCATTTGATCAATGGAGTGAACACAGCATTTATTTTTAAGAATTAGCATGTCTAGACTGATTGAGCAAGAACTATGTGTAATTCAGTTGTTCTCACATCCATCCTGAAAAAGCTCAATTATCGTGTCCAGAGGAGTTAAAGATTGTATTCTGCTTGAAAGGGAAACCAAGGGAAATGAAACTATTAAACTTTGGAGTATTTTACACTAGCACTTAAACAAGGTGTGATTTTTTTTATGTTTTCTGTATATAGCATTTCATTTTTATGTTTTCTGTACTTAGCATTTCATGTAGCAAAGTAATATCATTCAGGAGTTTGAAGCTGACATCTTCAGGTTTCTTTGGGCAAGCCACAAGCCCCACCAATCTGAGTGTAGTGGATTATGTCCTGTGAATGGTTTAGCTCCCTCCACAGGCACTGTTTGTATCTATTATCTAGCATTAATTGCTTACCCAAGAATAAACTCCATTTCTGTGAGGGTTGGAGGGACACATCCACACAGAAACATGAAGAACAGTTTATTTAGGCACTTGAGGAACTAGCAAAGGCATGGCTTGATAAGGCTCATTCTAATTTTTAATTTTCAACTTTTGAGAAAGAAAAGAATGGAATTTTTTTTGTATAAATATCTTTTCCCAGACCCTATGCTTTTCCTATAAATACCACCAGCCAAACCCTATGCAAAAGAACAAAAAAGTTCTTTTGCAGTTCAAGCAGGGATTTAAAAAAAAATTATTCAGATTTCCCATCCTAAACTTCAATACTTCCACATGAGGTAGAAATTGCAGTTTATCCCACCAGATGCTTTCCTACAGACTGTAGACTGAACTTAGCACCTTGAACAAGTAGATGGGGTGCAGGCGGGGTGGGGGTAGGGAGTGAGGAAATAACAGCTTGAATGTAGGGTCCTGGGACAGAAGTGAGGCCTGAGAGGGTTTGGTGAGGGGAATGCGCCACTGCCCAGCCTGTAGGAGAGGGAGTCAAGGGGGTGAAAGACACCATGTAAGAGAAGGAATGCACTCTCAGGCCCTTCTACCACTGTGAAGTTTTATTTGTGAGCTGGAGGTAGTGGAGTGACTCATGTTGAATAGCGCTGGGCTGGAAAGGTGTTTGTGAAGATGCCACAAAAAGAGGTAGATCTCTAATAAGAACAGGAAACTGAGAAGAAAGGCCAGCTACAGAAAGGGAAAAAAGTGTAATTTGTGCAGTTCAGCTATTTATTAGTACTTGGTGTCAAAGTTTGTGGAATTCTTTTTTCCCCTCTGGATTTGTGGTTTAAAAGCTGCTGCCAAGAGTCACTAAATGTTAGACCCTTATGCCAGGGTCAACCAAGAGTTTGCTGCTGAAGTCTAATAGCATGTTTATGTCGTTCTCAATCACCTGTCCGGGTCTTAAGAGGCTGATGGTTTTCAGGAAGACAGCGCTTTGATCCCATGGGAGTCCCCTGCTCTGTAAGATGGCAAAATGGAAAGGAGCTTTACAGTGTTTTTCAAATTAGATTCGCTTCGAAATTGAGATGTGCTAAATAAAATAAAATAATTAGTTTAACTTTTGTTATTCGGTTACAGGTGTGATACTTGCAAATTTGTACAGTTTAGCAGATACAGGAAGGATTTAATTTGTCCTGTAGCTAGAAAGTTCAATTCAAATTATATGATATAAAAATGAGGCCAAGATGAACTCTTCTCTGAGGAGCAATCGCTGGAAGGTGGATTACTCATTTCTTCATGTTCTATTGTGGGTAGTCATGTCTCTGAACAGAAGTTGTTTCAATGTTTGTTAAAAACATTATAGCCTTCGTTTCTTTGCTGGTAATTTGAGAAGCTGGATGCAGTCTCATTGTGTTTTCCAAAGAGCTGAGAATTTTTAAGACTATAGGAGTAGCTCACGGCATGCCCTCAGGCCATCTCTACCTGGGTAGTTGAGGTCTGGGCTAGAAAGAATGAGGCCTTCTATGGTGGGGACCCAGACAATGGTCCAGGCTCTCTAGCTGGTCTCCTTCATTTTTCAGTTTCTTTATAAGTGCAATGAGTAGTTTGAACATGAGAACCCATAAAGGAACCATCATTTTTTTTTTAAAAAATGTATTTAGTACAGGGTCTACAGGGTCTTGCTACACAGAAAGGACTCGTAGTGATCCTCCTGCTTTCAGCCTTCCAAGTGCTGGGATTACAGGTGCGCACTACCATGCCCAGTCTCAGTGGTGGTCTCAGGGCGTCCTGGGTGTGGAGCCAGCACGGCATGCCGGAGATTGAACCCTGGTCCCTGTGTCTGCCTAACCAGGTGCTTCAATCTGACCATCAGTTTTAATAGTTCATTATGTAATAAAGATGTGGAATACTCTCCAAATTATAAATATACTTCTGAATTTTCCTCTAAGCTTTGGTTCTAAATTCTAGGTACTGTAGTCACTCCTTTGAGTTAAATCCTGGTGGAATTCAGCTAAAGCAAATACAACATCTGGGAAGGATTTTGATATTCATTATTCAAATAGTATTTGTTGGGGGCTAACTATGTATCAGGTATTATACCAGAAAATGGACATGTAGTTTTGAAAAACGCTCTCCTTTGTGACCTTCGTGAATTTACAGGCCAGTAGGGGATACAGAGAAGTAAGTAGAAAATCCAACATTGTGACAAGCACTAAATGGCCTTGTTTATGGAGAGCTGTGTTTGAATATCAGCTCTAAAACTCATGCTGAAATGTAACAGTCATTGTGGCAGTGTTAGGAGAGGAGACCTTGGCGAGGAGACGAAGCATTATTGAGGTAGTAGACTTCTGGCAAAACAGCAAATGCAGCTTGACTTTTCTATCTCATGCCTGGGTTTCCTTACCCTGTGATGCTCTTCCATTAGGTTACAAGACAGCATGAAGGCCCTTCCCAGATGCAGCCCCTTGATCATTGAGTTCCAGACACTAAGCCATAGTCCAATGGGCTTGTTTACCTAATTGTTTATTTATTTTATGAGTGCAGTATATGGCTATTTGTGTGGGGTTGGTACACATACATAACACACCTTAGGTCATTGTTCTGTCCTTTTGCCTTCCCTCCCATTCCCTCTCCATCTCTGGATCTTGTTTCCATCTGAGAAAGATCTATTTCACCATTTCTTAGTGTGTCTTTTGTTTCACTCTTTATTTTTTTATTTTGCTCATATAAGAGAAACTCTCCCATATTTAAGCTTGTGTGTCTGATTGATTTATTTCACTTAGCATTATGGTCTCAACATATGAGAACTTGTACTGTAACGTCATGTACCTCGGTAGTGTCCCAAATTTTCTGATCAAGAAGATTATGGGGCCAAAGAGGAAAGTGATCGATGATGTAGAGTGTGCCTAAGGAGAGTCACTTGGAGAGAAAACACTCTCTCAGGCTTTCACAGAGTGCATATTGGCCAAGCAATGGCCGTGACTCATCCACATGGCTGCACTGACAAAGGTTCTACAATCTGAGGTACAGGATCTCAAGATAAATCCTGAGGGCATTTCACTGACATTCTCAGACCAAAAAGCTACATGTTGCATAGGTCCTACTTTACCTTGGTCTTAACCATCCAGTAGAAAAGTATGAAGACGAAATATAGGAAGTAAAGCCATGCTGTTATGTTGAGCTGTGGGGGACTCAGGTCAATAATTTCTAACATTGCCAGTTAAACAGAAGACCCAATGTTATTATGGGCTACTGGACTCTTTTCGAATATTTTGCTGAGTTTACACACCTATAATATTCAAATAACGGAACTTAGAAAAAAAGGGCTATACAGATGAATGTCCATTTTGTATCTGTGTATTCAAAGTGGTTAGGATAGATATATAGTTACATTCTCTTAGTGAATAGAGTGATTTGTTCTAATGGTGTTTGTAAATAGGATCTCAGGTCCTCATCTTGCACAGCAATTAACCACTAAGAAGAATATATGCAGTGTGTTGGTTATTGAAACTGTCCTACCGATTTGATTTGAAACTGTCTCATTGTTATCTGTTTATCAATAAAATTTTGAAAAAAACCCATTATGGCCTCAATGGCACCCATTTTCCTACAGATAACTCAAGTTTTTCTTTGAGGCAGAATAGTATTCCATTGTGTATAAAAATCACATTTTCTTTATCCATTGATCTGTTGATGAATATATATATATATATATATATATATATATATATTCATTTGACTAGCTATTCTTCTTCTAGGTATCTGCCTGAAACATTTAAAGATATATTCCTTTGACACATGCCTATCCATGTTTGTAGAAGTGTAATTCATAAAAGATAGATCTTGGAAACAACCTGTATGTTCATCACCAAATAAACTTTTGCTGTTTATAGCACACATAGCCTGTGGTATTTTGTTACTGCAGGAGAAACAGACTAAGACAGGGAGATAAAAACATTCACAGAAGAGACGCTCAATAGGAAATTAAGAGCACTTCCAACTGGCAATGATATTGTAAGGAAAACATGAAGGATCAGTGAGAATAAGCCACATGAAAAGGGCTAGGCAGAAGTTGGTGATCTTCAGAGAGAAGATGGTGGTCTGAACGATAATAAGGATAATGTTATGGTTTGGATCTTAGCATCTTCCAAAGGCTCTTGTGTTGAAGACTTGGTCTTTGGTTGGTGGAGCTATTGGGAAGGGGTGGTGGGAGTCATTGGAGAAAGCTAGGAATGAGGATGTACCTTTGAATGGGACACTGGGATATTTTCCCCCTTTCTCAGCTTCTAGGTCACTAGGTAGCAAAGAGTTTTGCTCTCCTACGTGCTCTCTGCCATGATGCATGGCTTTGTTTTAGGCCCAAAGTGGTGAGACCAATGGTCCATGGACTAAGCTTCTGAGAGTATGAGCCATAACACATCTTTCCTTGTTTAAATTGATTTCCTCAAGTATTTTGTCACAGTGATAGAAAGTTGACTGATGCAAATGAGTAAGGGGACCAGGATCACAAGAGGTCAAGGAGATAGAAATAAAGATTTGTGATGGATAAAATATAAACAATGAGAAGAATGGCCTAGGGTGAGGGCTCTAGTTTTTGGGTTTCACAATTACATGCAGTGGTGTCATTTGTTGAGCTAGCAAATAGATTCAAGGTAAATTTCTGGAGTAAAATATACTAAATTAATTTTGAACAAGTTCAGCTTCAGAAAGCTAGTAAATAGGAAAAATTGAAAAATATTTATTGAATGAATGAATAAAAATATCTAATAGGTTAGCTTGATGGGGCTCTCCTGGCTAGGATGGTGATTTTGCTTGGAGATCTCCACTGTGAAGTCTTCAATGTACAGCTGAAACATAAGCCCTGGGAGTGGTTATGATCATACAGGAGAAGGAGTAAGGATCAGAGAAGAGGGCACAGGGGACTGAGGGCAGAGGAGAACCAAGTCTGAGGGCTGGCAGAGGAAGGGAAGGCTCGGAGGAAGTTGAGTAGGAAGGCCCTAAACACTGAGCCCCTTGCACATGAGGTTTGTGAGGGCTGAGATTTGGGACTGGTTTAATTTGAGGTCCCTGATATTGGCTGTATTGTGTCCCTTTCAAATTTATACTGTGCTACAGTACATAGAAGCCCCAATAGGACTATGTGGACTTGGATCCTTAAGAGGCAATTAATGTCAAATGTGGTCATAAGAGTGGCATCCTACTCTATAAGGACTGGTTTTAGTAGGAGGAAAATTAAAATTTTTATCATTTCCTTCTTTCTTTCTCCTCCTCCTGGCATATGAGGATGTAGTAAGAAGGTGACCACAGTGGGAAAGTGACCATCTGCAGGTCAGAAAGAGGCCTTTTCCCAGAGCCCAATGATGCTAGTACCTGAGCTTGAACTTCTTACCCAAAGCGAGATGAACACCATCCAACCACTCAGTCTGATATTTTTTATAGCCTGAGCTGGCTAAGACAGTACTCAACACTTTGAGAGGAACCTGGTAAATATAGGCAATCAATAGTTTTTGAATGAATGGATCATACGTTGGCCTGCTTGTAAACACGCTTCTCCCTTCACATGATATGAAGCTGTGGATGGGGTGGGAGAGGTAAGGAGCTCTTGCTAGCCTATGGTCTTGAGTGCCTTTGGGGAAGGGGAGCAGCCATGGCTATAGGAAAATAGAAAGTGTTAGGGCTGGCTAGATAGCTCAGTGGATTAAAGCCCCTGCTTAGGCAGAGCACAGTGGCCAGGGTTTGATCCCCTGCTGCTGTGCTGGCCCTGCCCCTGGGGCACACTGAGCCAGTGATTGAGACTGGACATGGTGGTGCATGCCTGTAATCCCAGCTCTTGGGAGGCTGAAAACAGGAGGATCACTAGGAGTCTGATCTACTAGTGAAGCCCTGTAGATCCTGCACTAAATACATTAAAAAAAAAAAAAAAAAGAAGAAGAACAGAAAATAGAAAGGGCTGATTAGGTTCAAAACTCATGAATTTCTCTCCCTCTTGTTTTAAAAATTATTTACTTAGGCTTGGCTCTGAAATTGTGGATAGTTTTTGCTAGATTTTATGGTATGTTTGCATGTGTGCATTCACATGCAAATGTGTGTGTGTAAATATTTTCTTTTACATTAGATAAGACTATCTGAATCTGAGTGAATTTAGACACAATCTGGATAGTGCTCTGTACAGACAAATAATACCCTAAGCTGGCAATGAGATTCCTCGAGTAAACAACAGATAAAGGAAGGAAGAGGAACACAGTGTAACAATAATTGAAATAATTGGAATTTTTGTATCACTCATGGCATTTATAGTGAAAGTACTTTTTAAATTGTCTTCTTCTACCACATGCAATATAGGCAAATGATATAAAGTCTTTCTAAAATATTTTTTAAAATATATTTTTCTAAGAATGAATGAGCACTCCTAAATTCTATTAAGCTGGCAAATTAAATCTGAATCACATATTGATTCACAATAAAGAGTAGCCATTCTGCTTGGAAATCATGAAGACAAATTATATCCGAGTCCTGAGTGGGAAGACAGAAAATGACATCTGAGGTCACCAGGTCTTTAAGAGAAGGGTCCTTGGCATATCCAGTCTGGTTTACGAATCATGACTTTCCTATGCAGGGGCAGTGAGTATGAAAAGGCTGCTTACTTGGGCACATGGGAAAGAACAGTGATTCTACTTGATTGTTATCATGTTCCTTGTATGCTTGGGTGATGTGTAAACATGTGAAAAGCCTGTGACACTGTTAAAAAGCCCATGAATAATGGAGTGTTAGTAAAAATTCTGTGGCCACGCGGGGTCCCCGGGAGAAGACAGTGACGAGAAGGTGATAGCTGTTTACCTTGATGCCAGGTGGAGCCACAAGCCCAGCACCGGCTGGTTGCAGCACTGGTTGAAAATGGGGCATCTATGGTTCATTTCATAAGACATCTTCTGAGATACACAGCAAAATAAATTGATGGTCATGGAAACTGTAACGGCGCCCAGCTGGAGAAGTGAGGTGTTGACTAGCTTGGGCATGGAAGACGTTTCTGCAGCATTGGAAATGCTCCATAGCACACGCACTGCGGAGTACAGCATATCCACCCACCCCAGTTCATCAGGCTGTAGAGTTAAGATACCTGCAGCTTACTATATGCAAGTTTTTCCTAAAAAATTCCAAAGTTAGATAAAAAAGTCTAAGAGCTAATAAAAAGACATAAATGACCAAACAATGAGTAGATATTTAAAAGGAAACTGCCACAAGAAGGGCACGTTTGAGTCATTCATAGAAAAATGGATGGATCTTGAGACCCAATGCTCAGTGAGATAAACCAGACAGACAGCTTAATCATTGAGTAATTTCTCTTACATGAGAAAAGACCCAAAATATAAATAATTTTTTTTTAAAAAGTGCTTGCTTAGGCAGATGCAGGGGCTGGGAGTTCAGTCCCCGGGGCTGCTGTGATGGCCCCACACCTGGGGCACCTTGAGATGGCAATTGAGACTAGGTGTGGTGGTGCCTACCTGTGATCACAGCTCTTGGGAGGCTGAAAACAGGAAGATCACTACGAGTCTGATGTGCGTAGTGAGACCCTGTGGACTTTGTAGATCCTGTCTTAAAATACGTGCCACCCCCCAATAATTTAAAGAACAAGATGCAAACTATGCAGCAGGAAACAGGGTGGTGGATTTGTTGTAAAAGGCAAGGAGACATAGAGGTGGAGGGTGGGTGGAGTGAGACAAAGGGAAGGAGAGGTGAGAAGTACTGAGGCATGTTATGCACATGTACTGATTCCCTGCAGTGAGTGTAGTTATTGTGTGCTGCTAACATGTACTAATAAAAATGTAGAAAAAAATTAAAAATCAGTGTAGCTGTCAGCTCAAATGGAGGTAAGCCTCATCTCAGAGTGAAAGAACCATATCTAGTGATGCAAGCTATAATGAGGTATTTCTACCTTTATTTTTTTTCTGTTGGAGGAATAATGTTTTTATAAATGTAAAAAGCTGTTAGCGGAAATAGAGAGGTTAATGTTTGGTCACAGTATTATCTGGTTAAGAACTGAAAATAGAGAGCTGTCTGATGAATCATGCTGTCAAGAACTGCATGCTTAGGCCTCGAGATTGTACCAATTTAAAATTTGATTGTATATTCCTTATTTACTGGGAAGATACAAGGATAAGCTAGCAGCTATAGTTTTTGAAAGTGATAGAATATCCTATGGAAAGTTGGCTTTGGAAATGGTATCCAGACAGGGTGATATTATTTTGTTCTTTGACTTACCTGGATGAATAAATTAGCTAGTATTTCATGGTCTAATGATGGTCAGGCACTGCTTGTAGGCACTGAAATCCCTAAGTAAGTCTAGCTAGACCTGGTCCTTAAGGAGCAGCAGAGCAGGATGCATGAATAAATGACATCTCCATCAAGGAAGAATGTGTCAGTGCCTGAGAATTACCACTGGAGCTCAGAGGAAAGGAATTCTCTTTTAAAAGGGAATAAGGGAATGGATCAAGTATGTTGTAGCATTGGGGGGGCGGATAAAAAAGGAGGTACTTTTCTTTGATAAGCTAGGAAAGTGGAGGTTCTGGAAAGAAAAACAGCTTTGGAGTTCTTGGAATACTGAGTTTTCGTTTGATCAAAGCAGAGGCTCCACAGTGGAAGCATTATGCTAGAAAGGCTAGTGGGACAGAGGGAGGCCTGGATTCCAGAGGAAGCCAGATCTGGGTTCAAAAACGGATATAGGTTGTGACCAATAGGTCCTGAAGCCCTGAAAACCCAAGAAAATAAATGGACAGCAAGATTTGGGGAGATGCAGGGGAGAGAAGAGACAGAGAGCGCCTTAGGAAGCTGGTGGGGCAGGTAAGGTCATGAGGCCCCGAGAGGCAGTAATAGCAATGCAATGGAGACAGAGTGTGAAACCAGGATGCTTGGGAACTTCTTGACCAGTGTGGGTGGCGGGGGAAGTCAGACCTCAAAGAGAATGGTGAGGTTCTAATCTGGGTGACCGGAGAGATAATAGAGCTGAGGGCAAAAGGAAATGGTAGGGAACACCACGGTGGGGAGAGAGAGAAGGGGGACCTAGAGTGGAACAAGCCAGCAGGGCCTAGTTGGTAACTTGGAACATGGCTCTAGGGACACTCGGGTGATAGCGCTGGAGGAACAGGCTGGTCAAAATTGGTTAAAAGCAATTGTTGGAAAGAAAGGGATCTGGAAAACTGTCTTTTAAGGACCTCTCAGCCTGTGAGTGCAAGTCTCTAACATTCCAAGAGGGAATGTCAGGCCACAAGCAAGAGCATGGTGAGATTTTTTATTTAGGATTTTAATTTCTCATGATTGCTGTCTCCGAGAAGATGGGCTTTTCTTCCTCGCAATGTTGAAAGTGAGCATATCAGATTCCTAATCCTTTTTCTCTCCTTATTTCTTCTTTTCCCTTTTTCTTCCCTCCCCCATCCTTCCTTGAATACTTCTGTTTTGTTTTGGGCTGGTTTAGTGCATGGGTGTCCTTTGCTGACCTACAGGAGGAGCTACAGTTGCCAGGATTCACCACTATCACCAACAAAAGACAGTAATATTTACCCTTCTTCTCTCTCTCCTTCCCTCCCTCCATAGCTCCCTCTCTCCCTTCCACCTTTTTTTTCTTTCTTTCTTTATGCAGTGCTGGGGCTGGAAAGCGGGACCTCAAACATGCTAAGCAAATGCTCTATGACAGAGTTATAACCCAATCCTCAATATTTATTTATATTCAATATATATTATCATTGCTGATTGTGGCGGGAGCTCTTATGTATTCTACTATTGCATTATCTTGGGTCTTTCCAAGCACAAAAATATATATTTGCGTTATGACATCATTAACCGTTTGTTTCAAACTTTCTACTTCTTTTTGTACTGGTTTCAAAATCGCCCATAAATCTCTTGGTAACTGCATCAGGTGCTAGAGCCAGAGACAGGACACTCCTGGCTTTGTGATTAGAGTCATTTAATACTCAAGGCGGTGACTAATGTCTGGCAACAAAGGCTCCAGTAGGCATCTTGGGTCCTGGGACCTTGGGACACACGAGGAGCACCTTATCACTATGTGCTATTCCATGGTCAAAAGAGAAGTTGAGGCCCAGGCACCATCAAGTTTGAGAGGCCTGTCCCCATAAGCAGTTTAAGGCACCCATCTTTGTCTTATCTTTATACACTAAAATTTAAATAATGTACATGTTCACATGTTTACAGAAAGCAGACAATGAGCTATGGGTGGGAAGCTCTGTGGGTTTGGTTAAGGAGGTGGAGGAGTGTCATGTTTCTCCTGGAAACACATCCCTGGAATGCCAAAACATTTGTTCCAAAGTCTGATTTCCTGGTGCCACCAGAGGCATGGCCATCATGAGTCTATTCAGTCTGGGGGGCCGGGGGCCAGCAGGACATTTGATCCTGGTGCATCTCAAAAGGTTTTTCTTGTTAAATTATATTCTTGGGGAAAAACCACCCAGTGCATTTTGTAAACTTACTCTCCAAACATTTCGACTGGCATTCTATTTCTGCTGCTTCCCCCTCTGCCCAGGATGGGGACAGAAAGCATGGGGCACTCTTCCAGCTGGCTCAACAGGTAGAGAGCACAGGCAGCCAGAGTGTCTTCTCCCCTACTCCCCAGTCCTGCTGACTGGAGCCTCCACACTGCGAGTTGCTCCTCTCTCCCCACTGCCATTCATCCAGCTCCCTGCAGCAGCAGCCCAGCTGCCGCGTCTGCCGGGAGGGGCTGCCAAGTGCCCTGCCTACTGGCTGCTTCCCGAGTCCTGCCATTCCACACACAAACACATCCACACACGCTCTGCCTGGATCACACACCGAGCCACTCGAACATGCGAGCGCATTCCTTCCTCCCTTCTCACTGTCTCGGACTTTGACTTCTACAACCCATGGAACATTTCTGGAACACGCTCTTGATCCAGCAGGGTAGGATTGTTTTGATTTCTCTCTTTGTAGCTTGAGCATTTTGAGAAAGCAACTCTTACCTTCCTGGCCAGTGTCTGTATTCTAGCAGGGAGATGAGGATGTGCTGTTTGCCACGGGGGAATGTGTGTGTCTCCTGTGTCCTTTCTCTTTTAGGACTTGTAGGATTCCTCATTCCATTTACATATAATTGGGCAGGCTCAGATTTTTTAAGAAACCCTCCCAAGTGTTTTTGCATGTGTTTAAAAAAGGCATTTGAAAATTGAAAGTGTGATTTATGGTAACTAAATCATCTGTAAAAATATTGTTCTGGAAAGTAAGGGCTGCTGGCTGTAAAGAGGGATAGCTGCGATTCATCCAATGTGTTTTTAACCCTTTCTTTGCCTCTGATCTATACTTATTGATGCGAAACTCAATTTTGGCTTTATATTAAATCAGCCCATCTGCATATCACCCAGAAGTGATCTGTTTTTTTAAAAAAGAATTAGATAAAACATGTACTTACCATTAAGTATTTTAAAATATTCATGTTAGTAGCTGCAACCTTCTCATTAATGTATGCCATAAACATTTGGTCAGGTAATCTTTGGGGTGTTTGGGATAGCGATTAAGGTATCAGTGGCTGCTGAGAGGCTTTTAGGCTGGAGCAAAGGAAGTTTATTAAAAAAGATAAACTACAAGACTTGTGATATGATGTACTTAACAACCCTTTTGTCTCATTAATTAAAATCACTACTGGCTTTGATTAAATTGTTTGAGTTCAAAACTTTTTTCTATTTCTTTTTCGCTTGGTTATTTGATTCTGCACAACCTCCCTCAAGTGCACCTAGAAGGTCCAAGTATATAGAACTAGAGAGCAGGACTGCGGAAATGAATTTGAAAAATTTCCTGGTTAGACAGCGGAACGTAATTTCCCAAGTTTTGGTTAAAGACCTGAGGTTAGGCATAAAATATGTTGCATTTCATCCTCATTTCTCTAAAGTTTTCCTTGCATAACCTGTGGAAGGCATGAACACCCATGTGCGCCTAACTAAAGGTTTTTCTGAATCATCATTCACGAGAATTTCTAAAGGAGCAAGTCCCGAACTGTGGTCCAATGTAAACAGCAAAGTCAGGCTGGGAGAATCTCAGAAGGCTATGACTGGAGGGGACCACTTTGGCAGCTTTTTGCAGATGAGGAAATCAAAGTCCGGCAGCATTCTCCTGGTTGCAAAATGAATCTCTTCTTATGTGGGCATCTTGCTTTGCCACTCTTTTCCCCCAGATGCGTCCTATCAGTTCCTGCAGCTGCTAAATATAGCGGTCTGTGGCAGGCTGCATGTGCAACCGCACGCCCCACTCTATCTGTCGTATCTCAGTTACGGACTAGGCCTCCTCAGGGTCATCCTATGTACACAGTACATATTTTAGACAACGGGGAGAGTGAATCAAGCAGAGAGAGAGAGAGAGAGAGAGAGAGAGAGAGAGAGAGAGAGAGAGAGAAACAGAGATAGGTTGAAGCCTGGCATGGGCACAGGTGGCAGTACACTAGAAAGAGCCGGCTCCTGGCTCGGTCTTCCGCGTGTGCTGAGAAGCCGGTTTCCCCCGGCCGCCGCCTCGGGGCGATCCTCGTGCGCCCCCGCCCCCCTGCCGTGAAATTCAGCTTCCATCCCGCAGCGACAAAGTTAAGTTCAGGGAAGCGGCTCTTTGGGATCTCTCCAAAACCAGGGGTGACAGGAGTGATGTCTGAACCAATGTCCGTGCAAAGCAACAGTCCCTGGCCGGTTTCCAGCACCTTTGTGATGCATATGAGCCGAGGAGACCGGTACTTAAAGTTGGAGACCCGAAGCCCTGGAGTTGGCGGAGCGCACCGCGCCAGGGCGGCACTTGTTGGAGTTTGGCCACCGGGCTCCACCAGACAGACAGACAGTCCTCTCGCTCGGCCCGGGGCAGGGCCGGGGCCAGAGCCGGAGCTCGCGTGGCGGTCGCGGTCGCGGTCGCGGGGGGGACTCGCCGCGCCGCCTCTCACCGCGGCTGTGCTCTTTTTCCAGGTGGCCCGCGGGCTGCTGAGCCCTCCGCCGCGCGCTGGGACGGGTTGCGCCTCGCCGCCCGCCGCTGACCATGACCATGACCCTCCACACCAAAGCCTCCGGCATGGCCCTGCTGCACCAGATCCAGGCGAGCGAGCTGGAGCCCCTCAGCCGCCCGCAGCTCAAGATGCCCCTGGAGGAGCCGCAGGGCGAGGTGTTCCTGGACGGCGGCGGCAAGCCGGCCGTCTTCAACTACCCTGAGGGCGCCGCCTACGAGTTCAACGCCGCGGCCGCCGCCTCCGCGCCGGTCTACGGCCAGCCGGGCCTGGCCTACGGCCCCGGGTCCGAGACGGCCGCGGCTTTCGGGCCCAGCGGCCTGGGGGGCTTCCCGCAGCTCAACAGCGTGTCCCCCAGCCCGCTGATGCTGCTGCACCCGCCGCCGCAGCTGTCGCCCTTCCTGCACCCGCACGGCCAGCAGGTGCCCTTCTACCTGGAGAACGAGCCGAGCGGCTACGCGGTGCGCGAGGCCGGAGCCCCGGCCTTCTACAGGTACCGGCCCGCGGGGCGGCCGCGAAGGGCGCAGGGGCGGGAGGGAGCGGGCAGGCTGTTCGCGCGGCCCGCGTCCTCGCCATTGGCAGCCCGAAGGCAGGCTCCCCACCCCTCCCGCGGGTGCGAGAGGCGGACCGGAGCCGGTGCCGCCGCGCTAAACCAGCGTCGGAAAACAAGCGTGCGGCGCCCCAGCTATTCGTGGGGGGAAACACCCCGAAGCGAGAAGGAGGAAAGGCAGAGGCGCTTTGAGTTATAGGAGGGCCTCGCTTCGCTGTTTAATCCAGAGGCAGCTGGGGTTAGAGCGAGTTCAGAAGAGTTTTATTTATTATTATTGTAATACTTTTGTTTTAATATGCGGGGGGACATTTTCCTTTCATCGAGAGTTTTGGATTGGAACTATGCTATGGTGATGATACTGGGGGCGGCGGGCAAGCGGCTCCTGAGGCCCGCCACCCTTTCCTCCCTGTCCCACCTTAAGGGGCAGCTGCGTGGAGAGCCATACAGGAGTTAAATGCGTCCCCACAGCGTTTTGATTCCTGATTGTCCCTGTTGACCTATGTGACTTCAAAGGCTGGAAATGTGTAGGTATCCCTTGAGTTTAAAGCGTGCCATATCGAAGCACCAGTGCGTCGAAGGCATCTCCCGCCCGCTCAGTCCCATCTCGGGCCTAGGAGCCGCACAATTCATGTGGAGCTTCGAGGGTCAGCTGGGTCTCTGGCTGCAGACTCTGGAAGAAGGGCGGGCAGTGCAGGACACAGGGAACCCTCATGACTTAATGGCCATCGTCTTGTGTCCTCTTCTCAGTCTTTGTAGTTGAGATGGAGGCCTCCCTCTTTCTTCTCCTTTCCTCTGATTGTTCCCCGGTCTCCTGCTGGGCCTGCAGGGGGCTTAGGTGGTCCTTTGTGATCAACACCGCTGTCCCGGCGGCGCCTGCGGTAGAGTAGCAGGGCTGGGATCCCAGTGCCCACATAGGTGCTAACTAGGCGCTTCGCAGCTGTGCACTGGCACTAGCGTCTGGAGTGGCCGCCTGCCTTCGCCCAGATCTAATGCACCTGGGAGCTGGGGGCCGTTTTCTGCTCAATGTTGTATTTCCAGAGATATTTATAGCAGGAGAAAAAGGACTGCAGTGCGGGGTGGCCTCAGGATCCTGAGAGGGAGACACTTGGGGTATTCAAATGCGCACCTTCAGCCCCCTTTAGGGGCCCTAGAGCATCCCACAGCCTGCAGGTCCCGCCTGAGTTATTACTTAAGTGATAAACAAAGAACAAAACTTTACAAAGTTGGCATATTCAAATTAATGTCCCTTGTTTTAATTCAGGGTTGATCTGGATGGAGAAAAACAATTTCTTCAGCTCATTTTTTTTCAACTAGAAGAACAAATTATAGCGATTAAGTCTGATTTGAACATTTAAAATTTGATACGAAAGGAGGCACGGGTAGGATGTGAGTCCCATAACCTTACGTTGGACTCCTGAAACCATTTTCTTTTCCATTTAATTTTCAGTTCTTTTATTGCAAATTAATGCCTCTGAATTTCAATGGACACTAATGAGACTGCTCCTTGAAAGATTATTTACTGCCGTGGTAATAATTACAAAGTGAGCATGGTCAAATAAGGAAAGGATCACATTTTATTCAAAATTGTTCATCTTCCCAGCAGCGAATAATATCACTATATGCCCCATCTTAAACTTTTGCATTAAATGATATTCAAATACTTTTAGAATAATAAAAAATGACTGAATTTTAGAAACTAAAATAAAAGAACTAGCATAAGTGCAATTCTGAGTGGAAATTTGGTTTTAGAATGATTTTTTTTTTTCCTGTCTACTTTACTTCCTATAACATCCTGCTCTTTGGTTTGAATTTGGCCTTTTTTTAAGAGGGAGGAAGGGATTCATCTATGCATGTATTTCAAATGAGCAAGTGTTATTTAATATTTTTCTTCTTAGTTTCCTACTTGAGCAACTCTGCATAAAAAACATAACAATTGATTAGGTTCTTTTAAGCATCTTTATTTTTCTTAAGTAGTTCTAAAAAGTAGTGGGGCTCGAAGTGATGTTTTCGCTGCTTATAATGACCTAGAAGAAGTAAGTTTAGTGACTTCAGAACACTTCTTTTGAAAAAAGGAACAAAGCATAAAAAATAGAAATATATGAGTGTATGATATTAGTAAGGGTAAGTTTTCTTTCCTGAAAATTTCTTTTCATTCTGTGTGCTTGTGTTGATTGTGGCGTAAGGTGCATTTCTTGATGTGCGTCGAGGTCAAAAAGTTTGACAGATACGAATCTAAGATTTTGTGTTCAGCAGAAAACACAGAACTCAGGCAAGTGGCTGAGGGTTTCTCTACACAAAGCAAAAAGCTAATTTGATCACTTGTATTTTTCCCCCATGCCTTATGCTTGTGGCTTTAGGTCCGTTGCACAAAGCTGTGCTATTTCTGAATTTTGAATTTTCCGATTGTAGACGGGTCCTAATGCACAGGAGTTTCCACATGAATGTCCCACTGTGGTACTCAGAGAATTGTGCAAAGTTCCCATTTGGTAGTACTAAGATGCTATAGTTATTTTCTTCCTTTGACTACAACACGCAGCCACATTTTTATATGAAAAAATTATCAGGTAAATTGTTTAGGGCATATGATACTATAGGAAAGATTGCCACGTAGCCGGACAAATTGTTACCAAGAAATAACCAATTTGGTGGTAGGCGAGCTGTGATTTTGCAAGAATTCTCTTAACTCAAACTTCATTATGGAGGCACCTGCGAGTTATTTTATCCTGGGTTCCTTTCTAGGGTTCAATCTGGAGGTCTGAATTAAACTAAAGTCAAAACAGTTATATGGACAAATACTAGAAGTTCAAAATAACTATTTAGTGCTGCATGCTGACTTCACTCAGTATTTCTAAAGGCTGAACATTGACTACTCCTCAGAAAAACCTCAACAAACAAGGATGTAGGCCGTCTAGATCAAAGTCAACGCCCTGGTAATTTGTAGGCTGGCTATCTGCATATTTTGCTGGACTAGCTTATCCATGGTGATCATTTAGAGCTATTTCTCAACTTCGAACAGAGGTTCATTTCCAGGCAGAGATGTGAGTGGCTCACGTTCAAGTTTCCAGTAATTCTTTCCTTGTACTTGAATGATGTTAAAGCCCCTTTGCTTTCTGTTCTAACTTTTTTTTTCACCCATTTAAATTGTGACTGATTATCTGACACTGCGCTGAATAGTCCGAAGAGCCACAGACTGCCCAGGGAATGAGTGGATCTCGGATAAAAACCGAATTACATCTCTAGTCTGCAGTCCATTTTCACCTTCTCCATGTGGCTTGTGCCTGTTTGGTGGAAAGCCTCTGAGGGATAATTGCCACTTATTCTAATCTCTCTCACACTGTTAATTTGGATCCTTGGCTGTAATTATTTGTTCTTTACTTTTGTGAATATATTTAAGCTATGACACATAATTTGAGGAAAGTCAGGTTAGTGATTTTGGTTTCCTGTACATTTAAGGATGTAAAAAACAGGGACAAGAAATTGCACTTGGCATCAGCAATTGCCGCAAAAACTATGAAAGATGTTAAACTTCCTATTAATAATAAGAAAATAGTAATTTTATCACATAAGATTGGATATGTGAAAGTGGTAGGTGAGCTATACAAACAATAGATTTTTTATTACTTACCCATGTATCAGTATTTATTTTGGTGCTCGTGTGAGCTAAAAAACAGGTAGAAAAAGCAGACATAAGCTGCTGAAACTTAGGTTGTAAATACAGACTGATGTAAATCTTTTTCTCTGAAAGCTGAATTTTGTTAACATCTTCATCACCATGTACAACATTTTTTTGCAACCCAGGTTGTTGTAAAGAACATCTATAGATGCATTTTTAGAATGTCAGAAGCCTGATGGATTATGTGAAAACGATTTTGCATAAAACAATATATATGAATCTTAATATGTTTATTATATATTATATTTCTCTCCACTCCATGCGCCATACAAAATTAATACATCTCACACCTCCTGGTGATTTCAATATTATTTTTAGTGTAACTTTAGAAGATCCCAGTTGAGAGAACAGCATACTGCGTGCGCTCTTTTCTAGGAGGTTGAATGGAGAGGAGCGGGTTAGGCTTTTAGTTTAATGCTTTGATTACCTGAGAAAGAAAACGTACAGTGCCTAGACTTATTTAGAACCCAAATGTGTATCGCTGGCAAGGCTGCTGCATAAATCCACAATACATAGCCACTCACGAACCCACTAACCAAAGTGAAAGCATAAGAGATTTCACAGAAAGAAGGCAGTTCATCAAAGTTATGGGGTGGCTTTTTTTTATATTTTAAACTTGGCCGGTGAGTTGGTGGACTATATATATATTTTTGAAAAATAAAAGCATTTCTGAATTGTTCAACTTTCTTTGCCCTAAAACACCTTCATCTTATCTTCTGAAATCAGAAGACCTTTGTGAGCTGGAGGATCAGATTAGCACTTTTATAATATTCTTGGTCTCATGGGGGAAGAAATCCTCATCACTGAGTCTTGTGCCTTGGAGAATAGTATTAGGAATTGTGAGCAAAGCTTTGTGTTAATCAACAATGTTTTAAATTGTGTGTAAACACATGAAGGATATAAGGGTAAATATTTTGATCCCAATAGAGAAATGTTTATGTAGTTTAATAGAGTAATAACTATAAAGGATTTGGCTAAATAAAAAATGTGGCATGACTACCACTTCGAAGCGATGTTGTGGTGTGGTGACGGCAACCCAGGACTGTATGACTGACGATGACAGCAGTGATGACAGCGATAATCATGACCACAGTGACTGCTGGGCTCATCTCGGGTTCGTGGTATTTCTGGATGCCTATTTTTATAGCCAAAAATTGTTTATACAGACGCAACATCCTTTTTGTATGCTTGCCTCATTTTTGGGTAGTGATGGTTTAACAGTCTGAAAATTTCAATTAGGTTATTGGCAATAAAATATTAATAGTATCGGTCTATTGTG
This sequence comes from Octodon degus, assembly GCF_000260255.1. Lineage (NCBI taxonomy): Eukaryota > Metazoa > Chordata > Mammalia > Rodentia > Octodontidae > Octodon > Octodon degus. The sequence continues at coordinate 1,801,496 of NW_004524822.1, forward strand.
GACCTATAACTGCTACACAAAAAATTAAAGCAAAGCAAAACTCCCTAAAAACCTGGATTCGTTTGTTTGTTTGTTTCTCTTTGGTACTGTTAAGAGGGACAAATTATGTCCCTAGTTTGCTCCTGTAACGTTTTCTTCTTTAACCGAACGCGGCATCTGTAAGACGATAATTGCCTTCCGTGTCCAGTAATTGTCTACTTTCTGGAGTTTTGTGTGATTCTTGGGGAACCTGCAGACGCTCATTCAAAATTAACAAAGTTAGTTGAACTAACAAAGTTAGTCTGAATGACTAGATATATTCATTCAGACGAGGCCTCAGTCATCTTAGACGGGGTTCTTTTTATGCGAATTCCCCAAGGACTATCAATCCCAAGGATAGTGAAAGGGCACTAGCTGTTACCTCTAGCTCAGAATCAATGAAGCTCTTGGCCTACGCGACCTTCTTTGGTACCATTTTGATCCTGCATTTCGGGCCCTGGACTCAGTCTTCCTGTTTGCAAGGCCTGGCCTGGGCAGGGCCCACCGCAGCTGACTTGCGTGGGCTGGCACCGTGTGCTGGGCAGTTTTCTTTTCTCCTTGACGCACTGACAGGATTTGGTTTCTTCTAAAGACTTGAAAGCTAAAGCTAAAGGCCTCTTTTAGTTTCCTGGACCTACATGGTATTGGGAATCGTCACTTGTACGTTGGGATACCGGCTGTTCTCTGTGATCTTTTTTTCAGTCTTGTCTCATATTTTCTTGTTTTCTTTGCTTTATCTTCAAGTAAATAAAACCTTTAAACTCCTGTTCAACTTTTTCTGGCTCTTTTTTTCCCCGTTAAACCTTTTTTTGCTTTGTTTTGTTTTCTGTCTTAGTTTTTCCATCTGTGTATTCTCAGATTTTTCCTTCCACCTTTCCCAATTTATTTCTTTATTGACCTATTTCATTTGTTATTTTAATGAAATTTGGAACAGAGCTCCACAGTATTCCTACCAACCACGGGAAAGCCAATAACTGTGAGAAAATGCCTTAAAAAGTCACAGTGGCATTAACTAGATTAAAAATTAAAAAAATTTTTTTTTTTGTTTTTGTTTAGAAATTTGAAACAAAGGAGAAAATTTCAAGTGTTGCTTGGGTAGTTCATTCATTCATTCGTTCATTTGTCTTCCTCATTCCAAACTGGATAGCTCATTCGACAGCACAGCTTACGTAAGATCATATTTGTAATGCCAGCAATAGTGTTCCTTGCAAGAGCTGGGAAATTTTATGGCCCGGGTGGACGAAATTCTAACGCCCCTGTCTTTCGTGGGTGACGATGTCGCAGAGATGCAGAAGTGTAGCCTTGGCTGTTGCTGTCCTGTGAAGTTCTAGAGCCATGAGAATTTGCATGAAACATCCATGCCAATTTTAACTTCCTGCCCAAGCAACAAAATCACTAACCTTGAAAGCAGTTTAGGTGCACCCATGATTCCTTTGACTTTGTATCATGGTGATGTTTCAAATGGTGATTTTTTTTGGGAAGTGGGCAAAACATTCATAATGTAACACTGATGGAAACAATAGATTCTGAGGTTCTTTCATGGTAACTTCACTTTTTACTTTTGGGGGAAAATCTGACAAGTGTTTGTATTTCTTCTGCAGTATTTTAAAAAATTCAAAGTGAAAGGCTCTATGTTCCATATTCACTATAAGGCAAGTTAGTTATATGGAGAAGTTATTTCATGACATGTGGCTCACTGGATGCCTGTGTTCCTGGCTAAGGCTGAACAAGGTGTTCTGTGTTCTTATTCCAGCTTTGTATTATAAATATAGCCCTTTAGAATATGTCTAATGCCCTAGATTTTGCATTCTCAAACATTTTCTTGGTGTTTTTACTATTCAAAAAGTCCCCCAAGCATTGTGCTGAAGGGTTTTCTCGTGTTTCTAAGTGCAGCAAAGCCATGGCATGTCTGGTGGAGAAGGCCCCTGTATAGGGATGAGTTGTAGTGTGACTGGCTGAATTCACTGTTAATCTATCAACAGTTTATATTAAATAAAGAGCTTTAAAATTGAAACACACAAACAAGGTGAAGTACTGGTGGTTGAGAAAATTGTTATAGCCACCACAGCTTCTCAGGGACCTAACCAGTTTTCCCATCAGAGCAATGCCTCAGTATTCAGCAATTCCTTATTCCCAGGAATTAGGTAACACACCCACCATGATTAATGAGAATGAACTCTGTAAAGCAATGAATTAAGCACACAGTGGGGGGCCAGGCATCTTAGGTTTCCATCATGGCTTGACTTGTCTAGTGCAATCTTTGGCACATTACTTAACTGCATCCCTCAACTTACTCATCTGTAAACTGACAATCAGAATGGGACATATATCTTTTGACCATTGTTGGGATTAGATGAGTTAATAGATGGCTTGGGCTTGAAATATGTCCAGCATGCAACAAGGTATGATTTTACCATGTTGTATTATGTTGTTATTATACTATTTATTCTTTAAAAGAGAAAGGAGAACTATCCATGGAAGGTGAAAAACAGAATATTCTGAGTCTGCAGCATTTCTAATGCCCCTCTATTTGTTTTGTTTGCCTTCTGGGGGCCAAAGAATTTCAATATGCTTTGTAATTAGAAGTTAAGCTTTTCAACCAAAAAGAAGCAGGAAGCTAGTATTTCTTGCTACATATTATGCTATATAATATATGCTACATATTATATATGCTACATATTATGCTATATAATATATGCTACATATAATATATGCTACATATTATGCATATATAAATGCTTAATATATGCTACATATTATGCTAGAAAAGAATAAAACACCTGTAATAAACTCCAAGTAAGTAAAATACAATTAATTTCTAAAGTGAGAGCTATCAGGTGGGGGGATGAAGTGAAGCGAGAGAGGGAAGACCTTAAAGCTGAGGTGAGCCCTTTAGGAAAAGCTGTTGTATGCCGCAGGCAGTAGAGGGCATTCCTCTGTGACTTAGGACACCCGTGGACATCTGCGAAGGTGGTTTTCTAACCCTCACTGAGTAATAGACTCAAGGATGACTGCATTTCATCCTGATGATTGAAAAACTGCAAAGCCAGGTATGATGGTGCATTCCTGTAATCCTAGCTTCTAAGAAACTGAGGCAGAAGAATTGCAAGTTTGGGGCCAGCCAGGGATACATAATGACCCTGTCTCATTGTGACCTTATCAAAAAAAGGCTGAAGATGTCCCTGGGTTCTGTCCCTAGTACTTCAATCAATCAATCAATCAATCAATCAATCAATCAATCAAAACAAAAAACCCTAAGGAGATGTGGTCTATATCTTAGCAGTTGTGATAATTGCTCTGGGATTTAAGATTGAATAAGGAAAACAAAACACAAAACAAAACGTCTCCTTGGGGCTTTTCTCACAGCCTGTTGATTTGTCCCCAGCATGTCTGCCTCTGCATTCCATCTTCCTGCCCCTGTAGAGGGGTGGTGCTCTGAGCCCAGTTCTAAATAAGAAAAGATGGAGGCAGGAGTGCTCTGGTGTGTCCCTACATTTTGCCGTGTTCCAAAATTGAGAAGCAAAATTCAAATCAAATCTGCCCAATTTCTAATTCTTCTCTTCCCTTGGGCCTCTTGGGATTAGGGGGTGCCAAGGACAGAGATGGCCACAGCATTCATTGTCATTCCTCCTCTTTCCAAAACAAGACCCAAAGATGACAGTTGCAATTGCTGTTGATACAAAGAATCCACATGGAGGAATAAGAGGATGTTGACTTTTGCCTCAGGATATGAAGATGAAATTAAGGAAGAATCTAAACCACTGATACAAACATGCACTGATGCCTGTTGCTTTGACTAGATTGTTTTTGTGCTAAGATGAAGATGATAAGGCTCTTATAACCTCCTCCACCCCAGTAGAATTCTCCCTTCAGATAGTTGCCACAACGTCAGGTTGTTAGTGGTAGGACATAAACCTCTAGCATTGTTTATGCAGCTATAAAATCCTAAATTACAGTACAATTGGTTGATTGCTCAACATTTCCAGTTGAGTGTTTGGAAAGTTCTGTTAAGTTGGAATCTTTGGGCAAGTGGAGGAGGACTCAGTTATAACTCTCCTGATGGACTCCCTTCTGTTATGACGTATTTGCAGAATTCTTATTGCAATTAGAATGTGGCTATTTGCAATGCTCCCTCTTCTAATTTTGTTTTGGAGGGCTGCTTTATTGATGAGCGAGAGGCTTGACACCAGGCCTCTGGCATAGTCTTCTCAGGCTCCGTCTCCACACTGTCCAGTCCTCAAGCCTTTTCTTTTTCTTCTGTGACTTTGCCCAGAATAGGCAGCTGAAAGGAAGCCTTTGAAATGGTAGAAATACGCCTGAAGTGGTTAGAAGTGAACATAAGTCTTCTTCTACACCCCTATTTCTTGACCAACAGATCCTGGATCCTGAATCCTGGGCCAGCACCCCACTAGTCGAGACTTTCTGCTTCTTTGTTCTTTGGTGCTTAGTAATTATGACCAGTAAAACCAAAATTGCTCCATAACAAATCCAGTCCTCTCCTAAGAAGCCTGTATCTGACAGAAGGAGCGCTCAAAGTGTCACACACCTGAGCTGGGTTCATCTGCCTGCTCAGCTGTCCTCTGTGCTTTCTCACTGGTCAGCACGCATGTGTGCTCTGTGCCTTGGCATCTAATCCCTTGTAGTCTGATGCTGATCAGTCACCTACTGTCGCTCTAAGAAGCATTTGTTCTGAGCCAGTTTGGAATGGCACCTTGCTGCTTCTGTTTTATACAGTCATCCCTGTCTGTAGCATGTGATTTTCTTTCATATTGTGCCATTTCTGCTAGGTTCATTCTACTCTGAAGTCAAAGCTCAGCTGAAATGCAAACTCAACCATGTGAGTCTTCTTCCTGGCCACTTTCAGTGTATATTATGCACACCTGTCACCTTTGTTGTGGTCACCATTGAATTCCTTCCATCTTAGTTAAAAGTATATTTGTCAGCTTGATTTCTTTAATGGTTTATATTAATGTTATAGATTAACTTAGTAGATTTTTATTAAATATATATGTGTGTGTGTGTGTGTGTGTGTGTGTGTATTCACTCTTTATCAAGCTTCATTGGCTGTTGTGGCTTGTGCAGCACAGAGATTTGAAACACTATAATATCACCAAGGAGTTCAGAGTCCAGAAAGGAAGATGATGGGAGGGTAGGTAAGTGAACAGTAGGCTAAGAGTTGTGTTAAAGACTTGGTAAAGAGAGACACAGCCAGGTGGGAAGTCCTGTTCCCTTGAGAAGAGGTCACAGATGGTTTGGTGGATTTAGCCTGGCAAAGGAGGCAGCCCAGGCCATGCCTTGCGTGCCCTGGTACTCTTGTAGCCTAGTTCCCACAGAATAAGTGCTTCACAATGGACAGAGGCAAGTTGTTGAATTAACAAAAATAAAGGTAAATGATTAAGATTCATAGAGACAACCTGACAGCTAGTGTTTTATGGTTTTTGGAGCATAGCACACCAGGCACCTTACTGAAAGAAAATTTTTAGAGGCTGGTGTTATTGTTCTCATTTCTGGATGAAGAAGTTAATATTCAGGAAGGGGAGGGACTTGCCCAAGTTCACGGAGCTGCCGACATACAGCTAGAGATGTTAGAATTGGGAAAACTGGAGCTGAAGTTTTTAACCAACTGAATGCTATGTGGAAAAAAGTGACAGGATGTTTTCTTCTGCTAATGAACTTACTGGGCAGCTGGTCTCTTAATTTTTGTAGTGCTTTTATTTTTAGTTGTGACAATGTTTTAATCTTAGACTGTGTCCCAAGCTGCTGCTTTTAGTTTTATGGGAAACAGCTATTTTTATGATACTTACATGTTTAAACAATTTTCCATTAAGTAGGGGGATGTTTTCTCTTCCAATATCAGAAGCAGCCACCAAATAAAATCCTGAACAAACTTGTTGATACCAAGTCCTTCCTCTGTATGTGAAATCTTTCTGAGGATTTCAAATCTGGGCAAAATTATAGTGTTCATTTGGTGCAGTGTTCACTTTGAACAGATAAAACCAGAAAAATTCAAAGTATTTTCATCTCAAAGCAACATTAAACATGATCTGTTGCAACCTTGTTGTTTTTGTAGAGGTGAAATGCTAGAATCCCAGCATTTAAAGTTGAGAAGAGGCCTTAGACGTGATGTGTTCCTATCTGTTTATTCTCCAAGTGAAGAAATCGAAGTCTGGAGAGGTGAAGTGGCTTTCTCCAGGCTTTCCAACTAGGAGCACAGAGGCAGGCCTACGTCTACGTGGGACTCCTGTCTACTGCCCCTTGCCTAACAGCCCCTGTTCTTGCAGGGCACAGATACCACACCACACTTGCAGGCCTAGCATTTATAATGAAAACTCAACAAAGTGGAATGAGGGAATGCCCCATTCTGGTTGCTACGAAATTATGATGATGGCTAAAGTGAACGCAATAGCTGTACCTGCCTCGGCTGGCCATCTGTTTAATTGGTTTATGCTCCACGTGAAAAATTTTAATCTCCATTTGGCAGTTTAGTTTTAGCTCTCTAGTGGGGACTTATTTCCTACCCTTCCATTTAGATTGTTTCCTCTCAGTCCTAATAATTATATCATGTTTACTTTGTGATTGAAGATTCCCTTTCTTGTTTTCCTTTTTTCTGTTTCCAAATCTTAAAGGTTAGGAATTACCTTGCCAGATTTCCCTGGAGATTTATGCTGACTCCTTTCAGATTTCTAAAGCAGTGGGATGCTATTTTTATTCCACTATTACCAGTGTGAAAATGGAACCTGCATTAATTCATCATACATCTTTCTCTGCAGTATTGGCAAAAGTAAAAATAAACGAAGTTGTGATAAAAACTTAGCTATATGGTACCTTTGTTGAACACCATGGATCTTTCTGGGACTAATTCCTAAACCCAGTATTGGATATATACTGTTTACTATTAAATTTTTCTGTGTGATTTAACATTTAATTTCCAGGAAATGAAATGTAAGTTTAAAAAGAACTATAACTGATGGAGCCATATGTTGAAAGTATAATTAATATTCCTGATAAATGTTTAACACATTGATTCCCAGCAGCTCTCAAAAAACATTTAGCACATTTATTTATTATGACTGATGAGTCACTACTGGACTAAAGCAAGATAATTTAATACAGTTCATTCTGTGAAATTTATATTTATCAAGGTAGGATTTATAATTCAGCAAAAGTATAGCATTTTTTCACGTTCAGTTTTTTAATGAGTTAAATAACTAGAATTGTCAGTTAAAATATTTGAAAGAGATAGTAACAATCTTATATTTCACAGCACTATAAAAACAGCACTTGGAAAATAAGTAAGTTCTGATTAATATTTTATGACCTTTGTGTATGTGAAAGAAAAACAATTTGAAGCAAGAGATGCTGGATGGACTTCCTGAGGTTGGCCTTTGTATTTGTTTTCTCTTCTGTGAGAAATTGTGGGCCATTTTTTTTTTCACTATCCTTTGAGCAGAATGACTTTTTCTGAGGAGTGAAAGCAAAGATGCCCTCGAGATCCTTTTATTTTGAGACTCTAGTACAACACCCTACAGTTCAGGAGCTCCTTGCAAACAGGTGATACTATGCATAGGAGGATTAGGTCAATGACAATTTTTTAGAGTCAAAGTGTCCTCTTGGAAGATGGACACATTAACCTCCTCAATGTCTGGGCTACACCTGTTGAATAGAAACTCCATGAAGGAGAGAGTCAGCAAGTGGAGAGACCACAAGGAAGAGAAAGCCTCACCCCCGTGCTCCTTACTTACTAGTGAGGGAACTTCACATTGGTGACTTAAGCTATGTAAACTGCAATGTACGCTGGGTCTTTTTAAACTCTCAGGTGATTTTAGTGACTAGGTGAACATTAATTTAAAGTGCTATCCCAGTGGACCAGGAGACTTCACTTAGCATTTCCTCATTCTGTCCCAAACAAACTTTTGTCTTTTGACGAGAAAAGCATGATTAAATGTGTGATTATTAACTTTTCCTATTGTCCTGAACTCAAATCTGTAATTGCTGCTGGACACAGGCACTGCTGCTGCCTGCCTTAAAAGCATCCTATTTAGGGCTGTCAGAAAAATTATAGGAAATTCAGATAATTTGAGATTTCAGATAAGTAACAACTTTTTGGTTTTTTTCCTCAGGTGGTACTATAGTAAACAATTTGGGGTTTATTTTGTCATTTTATTGAGTGACCTGCATTTTGATTGGTTAAATTGGGAACCGTGCCCATATGGCCTCACTGTTTGCTGTGCTTAGTTTGGAAGGCTGGACGTGTAACATCCACCTGTTCCTCTCTACCAAGAAAGGAGGTACCTGATGTGGAATTTGAACACCAGTCCTTGCCGTGATTGTGGATTATGAAGGACACATAGGTTAAGATTAAATGTAGATATAGTTGTTACTCAGATTATTGTAATTCATTGTCATTATAAATTTTGACAATTATGAAAATACACAAAGAAAGTGTAAAGGAAATATTACAATTTATGAGGAGAAAATCAAAGAGCAAGAGTCAGGCAGAAACAGTCTTGCTCTAGAATTCTGCATTCCTTTTGTGAGTGAGGATGGTAGTATTATAGAAACAACACCTCATGAGAAATGTAAATGTCAGGTATTGCAAAGACATGCAAAAAAGTAAAAAAGGAGAAAAGATCATGAGATGGAGGGACAAGGGAGGAAAGAGAAATAGGACAAAAAAAGAATTAAGATGTATTATGTACATGTACCATTTCCCCACAAAAGAATGCAAACATTATGAACGATAAGCATGTACTAATAAAAAAATAACACTTTTTTTTGGTAGTCTTGGGGGAAATTTTCTTATTTATTTGGTATTATCGGATTTCAGGAATTAGTTGTTCAGAAAAAAATAAGTCTCTGGAATGCATTCCAAAACATGCAGGGGAGATCTGCACCCGCCCTCCTTCAGCTAGTTTGCTGCCCTTTGGGTCATCTGGCTGCATGATAGGAAGATTTGAGCTTGGGAGATAGCTTGCTGCAAGGGGTGGTGCTGGGGAATCTCCCATGCATAGTGGCATTTGTGCAAAAGTTAAGGCCATAGTGTCTGGGCAGGGGCAGTTCTCTGAAATTGTTTTGATAACAATATAAAGGGAGGTGACAAGTTTTGAATCCTCTAAAATATTTTTTACTCAGTGCTGAGCCAAGGATGGTAAAGGACTCCCAGAGCCACATTTCAAGGCAGATCTGGGAGCAAGAGACCTTGCAAGAGTTGAAGAGTGTTCTCTGGGGTTCAAGGGCTTAGGAAGTGACATTACTTTAGCCCATGGCAGCTGGTTGACAGCTCACTGATTTGTCCTTCTGGGTATGAGCTGGGTATGAGCAGAGTACTCAGACTGGAGAAGGTAATGAATTAAAGGTTCGCTAGCTGGGTTTTCTTTCTTTTGGTCTCATAAAAAATTTATACCTTGAAGAACTATATCAGGAGGAGTATTTCTAAGATAAATATAAATAGTTATAAATACCACTTATAAAAAGCAATAAAAATTTGAGGCTGATTTTCCTCTGAGCGAGGCCAAGTTTTGTAGCAGGCAGAGCTTGGGAATCTAAGTGCTTATCCTGAGATTTCTCCTTGTTTCTGATTCTGCTGTCTAGACAAAACCATCGGAGGATGCTTGCTAGGGAGGAAAAGCAGCTCTTCAGATCCAAAAACGGGAAGGAGCCTGTCTATGCCTGGACACGTGCTCTACCCGTGTTGCCTGAGAGGAGCAGGGCAGGCACAGCTGCTCGTTGGTGGCTCCAGAGAACCCAGCTGCATTAGCTTTGTTGACTTTCTGAGTTTGCCACTGGGTCCTTGTTCTTACTCCCTGTAAAGTGTAATCTAAATCCCTGTTTGGCTTACAGTGACCAGTGTAGCCTGTCTGACATGATTTTACCTCGCTCAGCTGATGGTGTCGAACTCCCTGCTAGCTTCCCTGGATTGCTGACTCTGTTTGGTCATTCATGCATTCAGCAAATATTGATTGATTATCTACTCTATGCTAGGCACTGTTTTAGGCACTGGGATTAGATCCCTTGTCAAAGCACACAAATCAGTGAAGGCTGCATTGCAAAGACTTTCTTATTGCAAAGGAAACACTTCAGCTAGGGAAAAGGGGAGGGAGTAATGCTGGATGGAGAGCCAGTTCAGGTCCCTGGAGGCTGAGAGGGAGCAGTGATGAGGCCCACCCAGGCAGGAGTCTGTCTGCTACGTTAAGTAGAGTGGCCAGTTTGGCTGGAGTGGAGTAGGAAGGTGAGTTGGCGCTTCCTTCTGGTGATATGGGGATTCACTAACCTATTGTGCAGAGAAAAATGACCTGATGTGACTGTGCACTGTCACACAGGCTACAGAAATGGAAGAGTATAGGGCCCGGGGAGATAGCTCAGTAGAATAAGTGCTTGCCTGATATGCGCAGGGTCCTGAGTTCAATCCCCGGTACTGAAGAAAAAGAAAGAAATGGAAGAGTATAATGACCCTGCATTGCCCAGCTTCAGCAACTCTTTCATTTGTAAATTCTTGTGCATATGCTTCTAGAGGATGAAGACTGTATTTAAAAACACAACGACATTATCATATTTTAAAAATGAAGAAATTATTGAAGGTATGCAGTTTGTTTGAGGATATATTTTCTTTTTTTTTTAATTTTATTGAGAAGCAAATAGCAATGAGTTTCAAAACAGATTAGTAGGACAGTTTCAATAATCAATACATTGCATATTGTTGTCTTTATAGTAGTTATTCATAGTACAAGATGCAGACATGATATCCTGTCCAAACACTATTAGTACAAATCTTTCTTCTCATTGAATTAAGACAAAGTAACTGTATGTCTATTCTAACTCTTTTGTATATACAGATACAAAATGCCTTCATTTATATCCCCCTTTTTTGTTTATTTTTGTTAGAGATGGGTATTCCATTGCCATTTAAATATTGTAGGTGCTTGAATTCAGCAAAATAATCCAATATAGTCCAGTAGCCCATAATAATAGTGGGTTATCTGTAGGACTGGCAATCTCAGAAGTTGTTAACTTGACCCTTTTTACAATTCAGTATATTAATATGGCTTTACTTTTTATACCTCGTTTTTATACTTTTCTGCTCTATGGCTAAGACCAAGTTAAAGCAAGACCTATATAACTAAAAATGTAACTTTTGTATCTGACAAGGTCAGTCATATTCCCTCAGGATTTAACCCAAAATCTTGTGCCACAGTTTGTAGATCCTTTGTCAGTGTTAGCCATGTGGATGAGTCATGGCCATTGCTTGACCTATTTGTTCTCTGTGAAAGCTTGAGAAAATGTTTTCTCTCTAGGTGACTCTCCTGAGACACATTATATGTCATTGATCACTTTCTTCTGTGGCCCCATAATCTCCTTGACAAAAAAAATTTGTGACACCACTGAATTATATGATGTTACAGAGCAGACCAAAAATTAGAGAAAAAGAAGGGTTACAAGGATAGCCAACATTTTGGCCTTAGCTATTCAAGGTCAGTGAGGATATATTTTTCTGTGTTTTATTAATACATCAAGAGGCGGCAGGGAAGATGGCTCAGTGGAATAAGCACTTCTCTGGCAAGGGCAAGGCTCTGAATTCAATCTGGTTCCACAAAACAAAAACAAAAACAAAAACAAACCACAAAAAATCAAAAGGCCAGAAGTGTGAATTCCAGGATGCCTATGTTTTAATGAGTGAGAAGAAGAAAATTTGTAGGGTCCAGTCCATTGCAATCGCTGTGGGAATTGCCAATGCTCACCAAAAGCCCTTGGTCATAATTGCTGAGGACGTTGACACAGAAGCTCTGAGTACCATGGTTTTGAACAGACTAAGGTTGATCTTCAACTTGCTAAAAGCCAAAGTTCCAGAGTTCCTGGCAAGAGGAAGAATCATCTGAGAGACATGGCTATTGCGACTAGTGGTGCAGCAGAAGAGGGGTTGGCCCTAAGTTTTACAGCTGTTCAGCCTTATGACTTAGGAAAAGTTGTAGGGATCATTGGGAATCAAAGATGGTGCCATGCTTTAGAAGGAAAAAGTGACAAACTACACACTGAGAAATGTATCCGTGACATTACTGAGCAACTAGTAATCACAGGTGGCAAATAGGAAAAGGAGAAGTGGAATAAGCAAATGGCGAAGCTTTCAAATGGAGCAGCTCTGCTGAAGGTTGGTGGGACCAGTGACTTCAAGGTGAACAAAAATCACAGATGTGCTCAATGTGGCTGTGGGGAGGCATTGTGTGTGTGTGTGTGTGTGTGTGTGTGTGTGTGTGTGTGTGTGTGGCTGTGCCCTGCTTTGATGCATTCCCACCCTGGACTCTTAACACCTGCTGATGGAGATAAAAAATCAGTATGCAAATTACTAAAAAACCACTTGAAATCCCTGTGATGACCATTGCCAAGAGCACAGGGGTGGAAGGATGTTCCATAGTTGAGAAAATCTTGCAGAGCTCCTCTGAAGTTGGTTAGGATGCTCTGCTCAGAGACTTTGGGAATATGGTAGAAAAAGTGATTACTGATCTAACAAAGGTTGTGAGAACTGCTTTGCACAATGCAGGAGTGGTTTCCATTTACAGCAGCAGAAGTTGAGGCCACAGAAATCCCCTGGGGAGAGAAAGACCCTGCCGTGGGATGGGTGGGATGGATGGTGGGGTGGGTGGTGGCATGTTTTGACTTTAGAATAGTGCTTGATCCTCCCCAATGAAGTGTGACAGAAAGCTCGATGCAGCATCCTCACCATGAACTTCAGAGAAGTCTGATGAACGAACTGAGGTTCTAGAAGGCTGGCTGATGTAAGAAAATCACGTGCCCATCATTGCTGACTTCAGTAACAATCTGCAATGGTTGGCTGTCGTGGTTGTCCATGCCTGCAGGCGGCTTATTTTGTAATTTTGAGTGCAAAAGCATTTGAATGCCCTTGAAATGGTGGCAGTGTGCTGCTCTCAACTTACAGCATGGAGGTGCTTCTACTGTCCTGCTGTCACTGTCAGCATTCCAGAGCTCGATGGTGCGAGTTCAGAGGCAGCCTTTCAGTGGGGAGGAAGAAAGTTGTTCACAGAGTGGAGAACAGCCCAGATGTGTGGCATCCTTTGTGTCATAAAAACATGTTTAAAGATTTTTTTTAATGAACTCTACTTCTTTAAATATCAAGAACTTGAATTAATGCCTTTTTTTATGGTACCAGGGATCGGATTTAGGACCTTGCATTTGCCTGGCAGGCACTTGTGCCGTGGAGTTATATCCCTGGCTCCAATGCGTATTTTCAAGATTGAGCAGATGGGATTTCTTGATAGGCATCATGCAGCATGGGAGAGAGAAACCAAGGATCTGATACTTACTAAAATCCCTTTTACAGTGGTGCGTTTATTTAAATT
>NW_004524822.1:1814962-1816722 GCF_000260255.1 Octodon degus
TTTTTTTTTTTTTTGAGATAGGCTCTTACTATGCAGTTCATGACGGCCTTCAATTTGCTGTGTTGCCCAGGCTGATTTCAAACTCACTGATCTTCCTTGTGTCAGCTTCCTGAGTGCTGGGATTACAGATGCATGTCACTATGCCTGATCTATATCAACAACATCCACTGATTTTATAGTTTTTTAAAATTTCTTCTCAGAAACACTATCCAACGTCATCATCTCTCCAGATAGAAGCAAATGTGGCTACTCTCGCTTTCAAGTGAGGAAAATGGCACAGCATTGCTTACGTGTTAGGTATCTTTTTATTAAAGTCCCTTAGAGCGTGTGATGGTGCATGTCTATAATCTCAGCATTTTGGGAGTTTGAAGCCGGAGGATCATAAACTAGAGCTCACCTTGGGAAACTCAGACACTCAGAGTCTGTCTCAAAAAGAAAAAAAAAAAAAATAAAAATAGGGTTAGGATGTAGCTCAGTGCAGAGGCTCTGGGTTTAATCTCTAGTCCTGCCAAAAGAAAAAAACAAGCCCCAACCAAACCAAACCAAATGCTCCTGGAGGGTACGGTTAAGAAAACCCTGGCCAACTGCGAATGCCTTATGCAAACTTGAACTTCTTTTTGCTGAATTATCCTTTCTTGCCTGTGGGAAATTGGGCCAGGCAGTCGAGCACTTGTCTGGACTGATTTACTAGTCTCTGAGGATATTTATAATTATTTCACAGAACTAGTTCTACATAAGTAAATAACATTCAATTTAAATAAGTTTAAGAGATTTACTGGCTGCCTCCTCTGTGGGAGGCACCAAAATTGTGGAACTGAATTGCAAAGCAGCACCAGAGAGGCCAGGAAGGCAAAGATGGGTACAGGCAGAGAGGCATGGGATAGACTGAAGAAGGATGCGCTTGGCAGGAAGCCACTTGAGCCCAGTCACAGCAGCGGTGGGGGGGGGGGGAGTGCTGTGCAGTTGGTTGCTGAATGGCAAAGGATGTGGAAAGGAGGGTGCCAGAGCATCAGGACAGGAGCCTGGAAAAACCATGTTGTTCCAGAGAGCACTTTGTGTAGGTTACCCAGTGTCAAAGACCCCACAACTCTGAGTAAGCTATGGAGTCACTGCCCTTCCCAGGAGAGCGTACACACTGACCCAGGCTTCTCCTGCCGTGAGGTCCACGGGGTGTCCAGCCCTACGCATATCCTGATGTAGGTTCCCAGTGTCTCCCGATGACACCGTTGCCAAATGTCCTGGCCGTGCCCCAGGGCACTCCACTGTGTTTTCTTAGAAGGAAACAAAACTGTTTTTCTTTGTGACATCATCAGCAATGGAATAGCTGCCCTTTGAACTTGCTGTCAGCAGAGTAGATAGGGAAAATCAAAGACTCTTGAAGGTTGAGTTTTAACCTTCACTGAGAAAGTGCCTAACACCTGCTCGGAGATGTCTGTAACTGTGTTGAAAGTTAGGCCTTGCTGAGCTGAGGAAGTTGTTCTGTGCCAAAGAACCTTTGCTTATTTTATGCCGTATCTGAACTGTCTGCTATCACAGAATCGTTCATTTGCTTTTTTATTTTTTCCCAGCCATGGACAACCCGGGCAATGGCACATTGGAGTACACTGACTTTGCCTTTCACATTTCAGCTCTTCTTCCTTCTGTGTAAGTTCCCACCTCCATCATTGCTAACAGACCTCAGAGAACCAAAAACATGTCCAATGTATAAAAGTGTTTCCTCCATTTTTTCCTCCTCCTCCTCCTCCTCCTCCTCCTCCTCC
>NW_004524822.1:1816957-1832903 GCF_000260255.1 Octodon degus
CTCCTTCTCCTTCTCCTCCTTCTCCTCCTCCTCCTTCTTCTCCTCCTCCTTCTCTTCCTCCTTCTCCTCCTCCTCCCTTCTCCTCCTTTTCTTCTTCTTCTTCCTCCTCCTCCCTCCTCTCCCTTCCTCCTTCTACCCTCCTTCTTCCTTCCCCCTCCTCCTCCTTCCTTCTCCTTCTCCTCCTCCTGCTCTTCCTCCTCCTCCTTCTTCTCTTTTTCTTTCTGCAGTGACTTTTGTCTTCACAGGAAAGTCGTTTTCACAGAAACCGGTGGCTATGCTGACAGCTGCCTGTGCTGGGGTGAGGATAGGTGATTAATTGGTCATGAGAGCTCCGAGAGGACCTGAAAGTGGTGCTGCCACCTCGTCCCAACTTGTCTTTCATGCATTTTGTTGCTCTTAGGAAAGAGTTCTGAGAAATGGGCTGTACTCTCATGGGACTTGTTGGAGACATTCTCCCTGGCTACAGATGTTATTGTTGGTCAGAGCCATGGGATAGAAACACAGTCACACAACTGTAGTGCCAAAAAGGAATTTAGGAAGCACAGTTGTAATTCCTCATTTTACAGATGAAGAACCTGAGGTCCAGAAAAGGCTTGGCAATTTTCTTAAGCCACGCAGCTGTTACTGGCAGCTTTTCTATCTAGAACTCGAGTTCTGACTCAGCCTAGAACTCCTTCACTACCACACTCTTAACGCCCCCCCACTTTATTCTTAAGTTGCCCACATCTGCAGTCATGTTATCCCTCACAACATACTGCTTCCCAAATAATTTTTGTAGGCAAAAATTTCCATTTGCAGTTCTGGACATGTTTGTGTGGACTTTTTATGTGATGGCATATTGGTGTTATCTTCTGGATGGGGTCATAAATGAAATGATTTATAGGTCACATTTAGAAGCAGGCCAGAGGCCAGTGCTTAGGGTGGGTTGTTTTTGGTCCTCGATGTTCTTCATGTAAGTGTTAGTGAGTCTAGGACTTGTCACTACTGTTTTCCCCCCCACAGGCCCAGGCCCAAGTTTTCCTCCTGCGTCATGTTCTTCCCAATGCCTTATGCCTTTCTGTCTGTGCTCCTTCTCACTTCTACCTCTCTTTTTTATCTCCTCTTTTTTTTTTTATAGCCATCTTCCTCCTAGTATAAACTCTTTAGCCACTCATAGGTAACTGCTCCTTCAATGCTATGGAATAAATGAATGAATTTCATAATCGTTCTGCATGCAAGTACATTCATCATTCTCCTATAGAGTGTCATATTTTCTGTGGAAATTAGACTTGAAATCAGAATTTAAAAAAAGAAGGTGTGGAGTCAAACCACGACGCCCTTCCTCTTTTGGCTTCCTACTTGTGTGTCATCCACTTGCCTGGCCTCCTATGTCTGTGGGCTCCTAGACCTCGCCATTCATTAGCACTTACCACAGGTTGGTGTGAGCAGAGAGAGAGGTGACAGAACTCAAACTGGGTCATTTGGTTACACATTAGTAACTGATAAAAGATACAAAGATATTGACTAAATGGGGTTTCAGGGTACTATATGCCAGGCTATTCTTATTTCCCATTAGTGTGAAAATCAACACTTACTTGTCTTTTGGAGTGAAGACATTTTTCTTAAGTGAGTGGGAAAACCTCTTGACATTTTACAGAGAGATTACATTTTGAATAGGGAATGCTAATGTTCTTTGTGCATAAAGAATTTCAGAACTCTTGTATATGAGCATTAATGACACATCATTTTGTATTTGTTGGTGAGTTAAAATATGTATTTTCTGCCATTGCATTTTTAGGAAATGTTCAAACTTTCACCAAGCTATTCTCTTGTAGGATTGTTAGCCATGTTAACTCCATTTTTAGGAAACTCAACAGAGGTCTCAAACTTTGCTCTAGAAATAAAATTAACATTTTCTCAAAAAAAACCCCACCTTACTTGCTTTATAAAATATTGCAGGCAATACTTAGTGGGACTTATGAGTTTAAGGGTGAGATATGAGCAGTGACTTTGCTCTTAGATGTAAAAGGCTTGGTCTTTGCCTTGTGATGCTCAGGGTGGGGCTCCCAGGGTTTGTGTCTCATGGCAAGGCTGGGATTCAGTGTCCCTGCTGACATAGAGCTTGCAGCCCAGCTGGGAGGGAGACATACAGTATGATATTTGGAACTGTACTCATTCCACAACCATCTCTGAATGCCTGCTCTTTGTCAGTGCTTTGTTAGAAAGTGGGGAACAATGGTGGCTGTGGTAAGGTCTCTTACCTGCAGACTTGGTGGCCATATGGTCATCTAATAATGACACAGACTCCAGAATGGTTATATATGTGACCCTCTGGTGTTATGCCTTCTTTCTTTCTTTCTTTCTTTCTTTCTTTCTTTCTTTCTTTCTTTCTTTCTTTTTAATGTATTTGGTACAGGGTCTCACTATGCAACTTGGACTCATAGTGATCCTTCTGTTTTCAGCCTCCCCAGCACTGGGATTATAAGCGTGTGCCATAGCTCATGGTCTTGGTGACCGACTCAGTACGCATGGGGGTGGGACCAGCATGGTGGTGCCCAGGATCGAAACCTGGTCTCTGCACTTACCTAAGCAAGCACTTAAGTCCATTGAAATATCTCACCAGCGCTGTCACACCTTATTTTTATAAAGAATGTCAGTGGCTGTTGCTACCTGAGAAAGATATTTTACTTAAGAGCTTTGTACTCATTGATTAAGATAACTGCATGAAGGCCACATGTGCACTAGTTCCTTTGTTACTTTTCTTGTTGCTGAGACAAAACACAGGCTAAAGGGGGAAAGGTTTCTTTCAGATCACAGTCAATAAGAGGTTTTAGCCTATAGTTAGCTGGCTCCAAAAGAAGGTGGCATCACAAGAGAAATAAGTCATGGCAAAGCAGGCAGGAGGCAGTGAAGCAGTAAGCAGCAGCAGCAGCAGCAGCAGCACTGCCTCCCATTTCTTTTTATATTCTACCCAGGCTACAAGCCTATTGATTGGTGCCCTCATACTCAGGGTGCAGAATTACCTTGTACTACATTCATTTAGGTAGCAAATAGCTATTAGTCACTTAGCTCTGTGTCATAGGTCCCAAGATAAACCGGAGGACCATGGCAGGTATGGAGGCTACCATGTCAGGCCTGCTGGGTACAATGGCTTATGGGACAAGGCACATCATTAAGCAGAACACAGCAAAGTGCGGGCCTATTACATCAGTCAGGCATTCATTCAGCAGCTCTTCCTATGCTAGGTTCTCTTTAAGGTGCTGGTGACATGAAGCTTACACTTCAGCAGGAGGACAGAGTGAAACCAGTATATTCAGATCCGTTTGGATGTGGGGTGGTGCTAAGTGCTACAAAGAAAAACATAAACCAGTGTAAAAGCATAGAAGGTAGCAGGGGCCCACATTTAGAATGGGCAGGAAGTGGATGGGGGAGGGGGTATGAACCAGCACAGAGGGAGAAACAGGTCACAGAAGAGGGTGCGGAGATGGAGGAGCACAAGCTAGTACTGCCCAGCAGCTGCAGTAGCACTGGAACTGGGCCTGTGGGGGCTGAGTGTGGTGAGTGACAGGCAGGGGCAAGCTGCACTGGGCCTTCCAGGCCACCCAAGGACTTTGAGTTCTCTGCTTGGAGTGGTGGGAACCTGCCAAGAGTTTTGAGTAGTGAGTGCAAGACCTCTACTGCTGAGTGTAACTCTGGGTTTATATAAACTAGACTGATGAGTCAGCAAAGCACACTGGAGGAAAGTAAGTATGAGTGGGAGCGGGGGTGGGGTGAACAGGAGTTATTCAGGGCTGAGGAAGTGTGCTCTGGGCAGGAGGAATAGGAGGCTTGAACATACCAGTAGATCATGGGGCCAAAGCAGGACTAGAAGTGGGCTTTCTGGGGGAAGATTTAGCCTTTACTTCTGATGGCATTAAGCTTGAGGTTTCTTTGGTTCGCTCAAGGAATGGTGTACTGAGTGGATAATTAACATGTTGGTCTGAAGTCAGAGAGGGTGTGAGATGCGGTTGGGTGCAGCTGTGCCCCATGGCTGAGACCCGCTAAAGACCAAAAGCCAAAGAATGGCAGAGGGCTGAGAACAGGACCCCAGGAACACTGACACTAGAAGCCTGGTGGAGGTGAAAAACAGGACAAAGGAAACAGAGGAGAAGTGGTCACCAGCAGCTGAAGTTGATGTCTAACTAAGTGCAAAGAGACCTTGCACGAACAGTAGGTGCTATGAGAATTCAGAGTACCCAAAAGGAGCTGCAGTTAGCAGGGGTGATAGGAGACCAGAGTTTTGTTTTTCAGGAGGGATGAATTGCATATGTATGCAGGGAGCTGTATGTATCGATTGGACATAGAGTTCCATAGGCTTCCCCAGAGGTGGATTTGGCAGCATTTTGCTTAGGAAATTACAAAGAATTCCTTAAGAAACTGATACCAGTTGGTGGAGGAAATTCAAGAAATTGTCTTTAATTCTGATGATTTTTTTTTAACTTGCATTTTTCTTGTCTACAACTTCCCTAAAAGTATAGGCATAATTTTAAGACTTTTGTTTATGTACATTTTCTAGAAAAGCTAAGTTCAGAGTTTTCATTATTTTCAAACTAGTCTGCAACTCCCAAAGTAATAATCTATATTATTACTTATTGCAATGAGAAGATATTGAAAGATGAATGCTGTACTTGGTGGCAATTCTTTGGGCAGTGTTTGGCAGGATGAGTTTGAGGAATATTAGAAGTGGGCAATTAGTGTTAGTATTTTTGTAAGTTGGAGTATTATTTTTAATTTGATTTTGAAAAGTAAAAACAATGCAAGAAAAAAATCAGAAACAGAGAAAGAAACAGGCAATGTACAACAATATATATGTTACAGATTTTCAAAACAAGAATAGCTGATTAACAATGGTTTATATATTATGTATTTCATAATCAAATCTATTGCTCAGATTAACAGATATAGTTATGTAGGATTGGACATATGGTTGCATATTACTGCTTGCTTTCAAGAAACCTTAAATTTTTGCTCTTGACTCTTTTTTTTAACCTTTTAAAAAATTTGTTTTAAAGGGAGTATAGTGATAATTGATATGATGTTAGAGACAGTACACATTTAGGAGACCAAGATGTCAGGTATTCAAGCATGGTTTTTGTATTACACATTGCTGTCCTTGATGTAGTTGCATAGATCACGGATATCAGTATACCGAGTTAGTTGAGGTGAAAATTCTACACATTAACTTCTCTTTTCAGAAAACTGATGGAGATTTTTAGTACAGTCACCTCATCCATCCCAGATATATACTTGCTTGATTTTCTCTTACTTTTTTTCTTATCTTTTCTCCACTTTCTCCTCTTCATTGTTTAATCCTTAAATTCCATTTCTTTCTGTTTCACTATATCTGTTATACCTTTCAGGTTTATGGATCTTCACTTATGAGTATAGTCTCTAGTTGCATCCACTTACCTATGAAGTCTTTGAGTTTGTCTTTCTGTGTAGCAGAGTAATATGCCATTGTATAAAAATACCACCTCTTTTTCATCCATTGCTCAGGTGATGGGCATTTTTGGTTGCTTCTGAGATTTGACTATGATAAATTGTACTGCTATAAACATGTGTGCACATATATCATTGTGGTATGATGTTTTCAGTTCTTCTGCGAAAATTCCCAGGAGGGGAATAGCTGGATTGAAATGGATTTCCAGTCCTAATTTTTTGAGGAGTCTAGTTGGAGTATTATTGATGTTTTAGACAAGAATAATACTACAAGAGGAGTGGAAATAAGGACAGACAATGTTTTGAAGAACTAATTGATTAACTGTTGTGACGGGGAAGATGTGGGATGTGTATTTAGCAAATATTTATTAAGGTCTTCTCTGTGTGTTGGTTAAAATTTGGAGCCAGTGGATATACCCATTGCCTTCTTGGAGTTTTATCTTTACTAGAGGAACATATATAGTTATCAACAATCACCCAAACATAAGAGTGGAAATGTGGTAAGTCCACATAGCAAAAGCCTAAAGATTTCAAGGACACATAGGTTGGGGACTTGAGTTAGCGAGGGAGTGCAGTAGTGTGAAGTTTTCTCAATAGGACTTAATTAAGCCTCTTTCTAGGGCTTGGAATCTATGATTTCTTTAAACTGAGTGTTCTGAAAGCATTTCCCCCAGAAACCAGGGCTTTTAAACTTTTAAAAGCACTTGGTTAGCGAGAGGAGTAATGCTTTGGGAGAGCTGGTCCTAGTATTTATGGCTGGGGAACAAGAGTATTTGATTATGCTGAGCTTCGAGCATTTTCTTTTGATTATTAAAATCTTCTTAGCCAGCATTCTTTAAAATTATGTTCTGTTTTTACTTGGCCCAAGACAGTCTGCTCTCTGGACCTGATATGAACACCTTTAGTTACTTCTCTTAATTAGGTTGTAATATCAATGGGTATCCCTTTGGAAATATTCAGCAGTCAGTTGACATAGTGAAAATGGCACTAAATCAAGGAGAGTTTTGAGTTTTCGTAAATGGCACCGTGGCTGCGCTTTTCATGCCCCTGGCCTTCTCCTGTCATTTTGTTTCTTAGTCATGTGTGCGCTTCGTTGTAAGAATGTGAGGCAAAACATGCTTTCATTACTCTCCTAAACTTTCTTCCTCCTTATTTCCAGTATCTCTAAGGGTGTCTAAATGACTAAAAAAAATTTTAATCTCTTAGTCTGAAGCTTGGTGATCAAATCATCTTATTAACTGAGTCTCATGAAAAGTTGGGCAAGATGAGAAAGCATGAGTTTCTTGAGAATTCAGCGAGAAGGGGATAGGGCTTTTAGAAAGAAGGAGGTATTTTTGCTCTTTTGCTAAGCATTTAGCCCTCTACTTGTAATGAAGGGCTTCTGGCTAGGTTTGGGTAGGTGAAGACTCCTGTCAAGAAGGCAGAACATAAGGTATTTGGGCATGAAAGTATTAAGAACAGTTGGTCTTGGTCCTGTGAAAAAAGGAAACCAAAGGACTTCCAAGGCTCAGGGAGACTAGGGAAGACTGAGATTGACTAGGACATGGTGTAGTTACTTCCTGCCAAGGGAATGTGAGGCCAATAGTGCCAAGGCTGTGTACTGTGAGATCAGCAGAAGGCGGTGAGCCTGGACCCATTAACCGATAATCCCAGCTTGGTGCCTGCTCACCCTGCTGGCCGGGGCTCACCTTGGTCTTGGAGCCCTCCCCATTCTACTGTCTTCTGTGGCAGATGATTCACCTGAGTCCTGTGTTCTGAGGACACAGCTCTCTGTCTAGGGGTACCCCAGTCCATTTGACTCGGTCTGATGAACACTGAAGACAATGTAAGAACTACTGCAAGGTGCACAGGGCCTTGCAGCCCATGCGAAGATCTCACCACCCTTCAGCCTGGTGTGATTGCTATTCTTTTTCCTAGCATGAACCACTGAGAGATCCCAGCAAAATACATTTTGAGGGGAAGACAGACTGCTATGGAATGCTTTAGGCAGCTACTCCCACCCCTTCTGCTCACCACAGTAGCAATGGGAGGTAGCTTGACATGAGGGCAGCAGTGAGAACCCACTGTGGTTTCATGAAACTATGATTTATCACATCTTTATCTTAGCGCAAATTTCTCTTGGTTACATATGGTCTGTGTGTGTCTTCCAAGTTTTGATACATTTTACCGTGTGATAGACTCCTGTGGTTGTAAATGGTAAAGTGAACTCCTAACTACCTGTATATTTTGCATTCACGATGTACCTAATTTTTGATCTTTCTAAGGTTCCATGTTCATGTGGAAAGTTGTTCAAATTGCCACACATCCCCTCCCTTATATCCACAAACTAGTGGGCCTCTGTGCAGCTCAAAACCTGGTTGTGTGTATTATTCTGTAGGGATGGTGGGGCAGATATTTGACACCTTGAAACTATTGCCCCTGTACTGTTCACTCACTCAGTTATCTGGCGAAACTGTATCAAGAGCCTTTGGGTGCTGGGTGCAGAGTAGCCCCTGGAGCTGCTACATGTAAAAGCACTTCTAAGACTTTCAATCTGTCCATTTCATACTTACTAACTACCCTCATCCCAAAGGCATTGAGCTTTGACAGTTAAATATTCACAGCTGCTTCCTACTGACCTGAACCATGCAAAAGACATTAGTAAACAGACAGTAAAAAGATCTGAGGTTGGGGGAGGAGGTGCCCCACAGCGTGGTGATGAAATGGAAAGACACGGGTAACAGACTCTGAACTAGCACTGCAAGCTGCCAGCCAGTGCTCTCTAAGGATCATTAAAGAATAAAGAAATCCTATTTGAGGCTGCCAACCTCAGAGCTAAGTTATTTAGAATGGAAAAAGTTGGCAAATTCAGAACTACTCAACCCAAGGAACTGGTATCTTGTGACTTTTATGGCCACTGTAGTTTGAGATCCAGCACCACAAAACTGTGTACAATATTAATGAGTGAGGAGAGCAGAGAAGGGTCATAAAATCTGAGCTAAAAGCAGAGAGGTCTGTGAGAAAAGGAGGAGTGGGCCTCAGTGTGTCCCGGTTGTCAGGGCGGGCAGGGGAAACAGGAGGCGGAGCCACCTTCAACAACAGACACCTGGAGCTCTACCCGCAGTTCACTTTACCTGTGAAAATCCATGAGGACTTCACTCCATCTAGCCTTCCACTGTCCGTCACCCTCTCTTCCCCAATCACCCTGGAACGCTTTTTCTCTACATTTCAGTATATTCTTGAGTGCCAGCTGTAAACTAGGCACTGTACTGTGCTTGAACATCACATCCCGTTTCCCTTCTACCACCTTCACTTGTTTGCACGTGCCTAGGAAATCCTGGGCCCATGTAACCTATGTGGTCAGAGGTGACAGGCAAAGTTTTTTTTTTTTTTGTTTGTTTGTTTTTTGTATTTTTTTTAAGGGAAGGATCTGCAGGGTGTTCAGGGTCTCACTACTAGATCAGACTTGTAGTGATACGCCTGCTTTACAACCTCCTAAGAGCTGGGATTACAGGGGCACACCACGATGCCCAGTGTCAATTGCTGTCTTAGTGTGTCCTGGGGTTGGGGCTGGCACGGTAGGCCCGGGGATTGAACCCCCAGCTCCTGCGCCTGCTTGTGGTGCTTTAATCTCCTGAGCTACTTGGCTAGCCCCGTGACAGACAAAGTTATCCTCACCCCCCTTCTCCTCATTTCTCTTGCAATCTCCCTCAAGTCAGCTCCATGGAGGCCGTTCTTTGCCCTCATGTCATTAACCCCAGCAGCTCCAGATTTCTTCTTTTTTTTTTCCACCTGTTGGTTACATAATAAGTTCTTTAATATGTATGTTACATAGATTTTAAACATTTTTTAAAGCTCATTGGTACATTTTACATATACATAACGATCACATTCATTATAGGGAGTTTGTACCCGTACCTGATACATCATGATTCCTTTTTTTCCCAGTCTCCTCCCCTCCCTTCAACCTCTCTCTCTGTCCATTTCTATAAAGCTCCAGATTTCTTCTTGACTTTCTTCTTTTATCCTCTTCTCTATGTCTGCAGCCATTTCTTCCCAGGTGGTCTACCTTTGAAGCCTTGCAGGTTCCGTCTGGTCTAAACAAAACAAAACAATCACCATACCAAATAAAGCCGCCCTTGTCTTATATTCTGCTCCAACCCTCCTGTCCCTTTCCCTTTCCATTCACATCTAAATTCTCAAGGAAGTGGCCTCGCTTCCCTTCTCCACCTCACATCTGGCTGCTCTTCCACCCTTGGCCTTAGTTTGTGCCTCTGCCATTCCCTAGGAACTCTTTGCTCAGCATCTTGTTCAGATCCATTTTTCATTATCAGTTCTTGTTTTATTGGGCTTCTCTCCCCCATTTGGCCTTGTTGTCCACTTCCCTCCTTAATGCTTTCCTAAAGATTTGTCCGTGTTTGTTTGTTGCTTCTCTTAGAACTGGACTTTCTTACTGTTCAACTTTCAATTTAATTTGGGGGATATGTTTCTTCCATGAAACTTTTAAAGGTTGAGATACCCATCTGGTCATCTCCACACTTCTTATTCCATATATTCTTCAAGAGGTCGATTTAATATTGAAGAATAGTATCTTCAAATTATAAAGTCAAGTTATAAAGATCTAGGGTTACCTGGTAACAATAATGGAAAAAAATCTAAATTTTCAGTATGTGTTCCATATTGTTCTTTAGGTCTTCTGAATTCCAAATGTTTCCGCTGTTTTATGCTTCATTTCCATTTCCTAACGACTCTTTGTAGGGTCTAAAATGGGAAGGAGGCCAAGGAGATGGCTCAGTGGAATAAGTGCTTCCCTGGCAAGCACAAGGGCCTGAGTTCAATCCCTGGTTTCACCAAAAATACAAAACAAAACAAAACAAAAAGTTAGATAAAATGGGAAGGAGCATTGGCCCCTAATGATTCTAATTGTGACTCCTTGAGAAAATGAAGATGTCTATTAGAATCCATCCTTTTGCCATTTTTCTGGGTAGTAAGTTCTGGAGTAGCCAGTCTGGTTCTTAAGGAAGTTTGCAATAAACAATTTTCCTCAAGGTTAGTAAAATAGGCAAACATCTTTTGCTGCAACAGATGGGAAAAGGTGCTGAAAGACTGGCTTATATTATGATTCATTATTTCAAAGTGTCAGAATAAAGTGGGTTGGCTTCATCTCCCAAGTTTTTGCTTATTTAGAAGGGAGTGCATGTTTCGCCTTTATAATGCTGATGGATTCACTGTTTTTTTTTCCTTTTCTTTACTTTTTTTTTCCAGGCCAAATTCAGGTAATCGACGCCAGAATGGCCGAGAGAGGTTGGCCAGCAGCAGCGACAAGGGAAGCATAACCCTGGAGTCTGCCAAAGAGACCCGCTACTGCGCAGTGTGCAATGACTACGCCTCCGGCTACCATTATGGGGTCTGGTCCTGTGAGGGCTGCAAGGCCTTCTTCAAGAGAAGTATTCAAGGTAGTAGTGTGTTGAAAACAACTTACTCTGTTTTGGCCCTAAGAGCACAAGGAATGGAGGAAGGAGGATGTGATCAGCCATTGATATAAAACAGGAACACATAGTAGGTTTACTGGTATTCTTGGTAGAAACGGGGAGAAGAGGCAGCATCTCAGGAGAAGCTGTCAGGTGCCAGTGCAACTGTGGCTGAGTAATTCTGCTTCTTCCTCTGGCAAGATCCAGACAGTCGTGAGCCGACTCTCGGCGGAAGCTTTCGGTAGCTGGGTCTTTGAGGTATAAAGAACTGCTGCCTTTGCCCTGGCTGGTGAGTGGCAGGGGACATTCAAATTCTACCAGCCACTCCGCTGAGGATATAGCATCATACTGGTTGTCTGTGCACAATTTTTTCCTCTGTCTTGGCCTTGCTCTGATCTTTGCTCCAGACCAATTCTAATTCAGCGTGTTCTCTTCCTCTCCTCCATCTCTTTCTTGTCTCAGTGGGTGACATGACCTTTTGCTAACATGAGCAGATTTGATGTCTGGTGACTTGTAATAGGGGAAGTATCCTCTGTACCAAGTAGTTATTAAGTATCCCACAGTAACATTTTGTTCTCCTGCCTACCGCAATCCTTTTCTTGTAGAGAGTTTATCAATTGTGGCTTCTCTGGTATTCTGCTAGCTGCATTTTATTTCCACTCCAGGGATTTCTATATCGTTGCATTATATAGGACATCACCTCAGGGGACATCAATCATTTTTGAGGAAATATCTATGCTAAAAATGCTTTGTCTGACAGGAAAAGAGGTCTGACGGCAGCTTAGGTTTATTGAATTTGCTTTTTGTCTCCATAATGGGTATTTTTCTGCTCTTATATTTTTACTTTTTCATCTTAAGTGAGGTTTGCTGTATGAATACTAAGAACACTTCTGATGGAGTTTTCATGTGATTCCCTCTACAGAAATCTAGACTTAAGTAACTTCTTGAAAACCATAGTCTGCTAAATTAATAGACACTGACTGAAGGAGTGATTCTCAGACTTTTCTGCTGTGGCTCTTCACTGCCCTGAAATCAAGTTAAAACTTTAGGGATAGTCTACGCTATTTATGTTTTCTTACATTGTCAGTGGATTTTTTTTTTTAACTGTATCTTAATAGAGTAGTGGGTAAGGTCATTGTAGTCCATTTTCAAGCATTTTCTTTGATGCTTATTGCTTTCAACATCTTTTAGAACTCTGCAGTAAGATTTGGACTTTTTTGTCGATGCTTTTATAAAAAGTGGCAATATTCTCTGCATTAATCAGGGTGTGTTAGGTATGTAGAGACGATTAATTTTGTTATCTTAATTCAGAAAAGGGGAAGTTATGCCTCATCTTGGTACAAACTCTTAAAGGTATCCTGGCAAATGTCTCCATTTCTGGTTTTAGTGTTTGATTTTATATAATCTAAAGTATCTTTATTTTCACCAAGCATTTAACTTGATAAGGAAATAGAACCTGATAAAGAGATAATTAATATACACATTCAGCTATACACATGGATGAGTCATTTATCTGGGACTGAATTCCCTCATCAATAAACATGACATAGAGCAGTTATCATTTAAGTTTTTCTGTAAATGGGCCCAATAGTAACTACTTTAGTCTTTGCAGATCATACGATCTCTGCCACATCTGCTCAACTCTGGTATTGTAGTCTGGAAAGAGTCACAGGCAAACATGAATAAATGGAAGTGGTATTTGCCAATTAGACTCTATGAAAGTAGGGAACTGAGTAGAAGTGGTTGTGGGCCATAATTTTCTGACCCTAGATTTAATTTTTATTTGATTTTATGTATCCTAAATACCAGAATTTATGGAAAGGAAATTGGTTTTAAATGTAAAGCTTTGATTTTTTCCATGTTTTATTGAGAAGTTATTCTTTACCAGTCTAGGTGTACTGTGGTAAGTTGAAAAATGTGTACGGTGCAATTCATGCTCCAAAATAAATTTAGAATTTATTTGGGATATTTGTTTGGGAAAAGAAGGTGCTTGTTTTCATGGTAAAACTAGGAAGCAAGTGAGTGTAGACAAATTTACCTACTATAAGATAAAGATAAGAAAACAATAGATGAATATAAGAGAGGAAAATTATTGAATGTAAAAGAATACTGACCATAAGGGAAGAAAATACCATGCATTTCAGATTTTAAAATAATGGTATCGACAAGAAGAATGACTGCCTTCCAAGGAATGATTGCAGTATTTTAGTATTTTATTCATGCAGCATTATTTCAGATTCAAATATTAAAACAACTTCCTGCTTACATTTTGAGAGTGAAAAATATGTCTCTACCTTGCAAAGACTAAAACAGAAGGACTACATTGAAAATTGCTCACATAAAAATGCAATTTCTACTTTGTTTGAGAAATTTCTTAGGTATTATGATATGGTCACCTACAAGATTTCTTAAAGGGAATATTATTGAGTCCAAAGTTACAGAAAAAAAAACTGGAAACAAGACAGAATTACTAACTTTAGAGATAGAGAGGGACTTTAAAATTATTAAGTTCATTAATTTATTCATTTATTAATTGAATATTTCATCATCATCAGGGAAGGCACTGATATAATGTTAGAAAAAAACCTAGTCCCTACTCTCATTGAACTTATAAATCAGGGGTAGGAATGGATGAATAAACCAGAAGTTAAATTACAGAGAGATTTGTGTCAAGGTGGGTGTGAATGCAGGTTCTTATGGGAATTAACACTTCATTCATTTCCAGAGAGGGATGAGTAAGGCTTTCAGAAAAGTTTTGATTGAAATAAACACTGAAGGATGAATCAAGTGTGAAAAATGAAGGAATGAACGGGTGCTTAGTCATTTGAATGAACATATTTGTGAAGACCAGGAGGGGAGGGAGGGAGGGAGGGGGAGAGAGAGAGAGAGAGAGATCCTGTGACTAAGAATTAACTGAATTACCTTAGTTTTAGGTGACCTTAGACTGTATAAAAGCAAAGTAAGTGATCTCCTTTTTATTTTATTGGCACAATTTGCTTGTGCTTACATAGGAAATATAACAAAGCACATTTCAGGGTTGCTAGTCCTGTTTTCTCATCAGAATCTTGATAACTTGGAACTAAAAAGTTTGCCTGAACTTCTGGGGCTCTTTGTAAATCACGCTGTCCTTCAAACACATTGAAGGACAGTGAAGGGGCTGACACGTAGGTAGGAAGTTCTGAAGATGCTGTGACTCTCTCTGTTGTGCGTGTTACTTAAGAGGAGAGGTAGGAATGAGTATACATCAGCTTATTCTCATGTTCTGAGTGTTTTGGCTGAAGAGGTAAAGTGTTTAACTTGAAAGCATACAAATTTTCATCTACTACTTAGTGTATAAACTTGATTACTTAAGAAATTGAGTAATGGCTTCCAGTGGAACTTTTTAAAAAGCAAAGTCAAGAATGCTATTTAGTTTGGGGGGATACAATTGAATATTTCATGAATTTATTAATCTTGCAGGCATAGTTATGCTTTAAGGTGTGTTTTAGTAATAGACAGTGGAATAAGTTATACAAATGAGTAAGTTCTAATTTTAGAAGCCAGGTATACTTTTTGAGTATTATTCCATGGAAAAAGGATGCTACTGAACTCATGACACCCCCCTCCCCCAGTGCTGGGGATTAAACGCAGGGCCTTAAACATGTTAAGTACATGATCTACCACTGAGTTACACTTCTAGTCCAGCTCGTTGCTTTTTTACATTATTATATTTGAAGGATATGCCTAAGCTTATCTGTATACCACTAGTGTCCTGACACTTGATATTCAGTCAGGTCTAAGCAGAGGTTGCTCAACATTAGTTCAAACAGGTATGGATAAGGCTGATATCATATCAGAGTAGATGGCTGTGGGAGAAAACATGGAGTCTGGTTGTAGGGGCCTTAGGTCTGACAAGGGTAACTGATAGCATGATCTACCCAGGTCTTAGAAAACTTCAGGGTGAGACAGTCCAGCACCCTGGATAGCGCCAACAGTAGTTGCTGAGGGTAAGCAGAGACTTCTGAGGTACAGGATCTCAGGATAAATCCTGAGGGGATTTCACTGACCTTATCAGACCCAAAAGCTACAACTCTTGTTGCATAGGTCCTGCTTTACCTTAGTCTTAACCATCCAGCAGAAAAGTATAAAAATGAAGTATAAGAAGTAAAGCCATGGTGTTATGTTGAGCTGTAGGGGACTCAGGTCAACAATTTTTGACATTGCCAGTGAAATGAAAGACCCAATACTATTATGGACCTCCGAACTCTTTTAGAATATTTTCCTGAGTTTACACACCTATAATATTTAAATGATGGAACTTCACAAAAAAGGGGGATACAGATGAATGTTCATTTGGTATCTGTGTATTCAAAGTGGTTAGGATAGATATATAGTTACATTCTCTTAATGAATAGAGGGATTTGTTCTAATGGTGTTTGTAAATAGGATATCATGTCCGCATCTTGTACAGCAGTTAACCACTAGGAAGAGAGTATGCAATGTGTTAATTATTGGAACTGTCTTACCAATTTGGTTTGAAACTCTCTCATTGCTATTTGTTTCTCAATAAAATTATGGAAAATAAAATAAAATAAATTAAAATAAAATAAAGAACCTGAGGTCCATTTAGCTGATTACATCTGCTTTGTGGAGCTCTGTTCAAAGAGACCTCAGTCACTTTAGAATTAGAGACTCACTATTCACTGTGAACAACAGTGATGGATTTATTTTTACATTTAGTTTCACATTGATGCACCCAAGTCTGGAAAGGGTTAGAAGTGGAGGCTGTTCTTTCAGCCCATGATTATTTTGTCTCTGTGGTTTTCTCAGAGATGTGACAACATATGCAATCAATATTAGGTCTTTGTTCTTCATATGTCCATATTGTCCCTCTACAGTCCAGTTTTCATGCGGTAAAAGAATAGAATTTACAGTTAATCAAATCATATGATCTTGAGTTTAAAACTCTTAACGCACTTAGAGAAAAACCTCTTCTATGTCTTTGAAATTACACATACTTATGGTTCTGCTTTCTTGTCACCTATTTACATATATGTGTG
>NW_004524822.1:1833003-1855671 GCF_000260255.1 Octodon degus
ATATATATATACATTCATATATACACATTTCTTGGCTATTGTGACTAATGCTAAAATAATTATGATAGTGCAGATGTTTCTTTGATACACTGATCTTGTTTCTTTTGCATGTATATCCAGTTATAGGATTGCTGGATCATGTGATAGTTACATTTTTAATTCTATTGAGGTATCTCTCTCTTGTTTTCCATAATGGTTCTGCAGATATTCCTTGTTTAATAACCAAATTGTTAAATGACTTTTCAGACTTAGGATAGAGGCACACTGCTTGGACTTACAAACCTTCTTTTTATTTCTATAGTTCTATACATCTTGTTCACAGACTCAATGTCTTTTTCATACAGTAAACATTGTTTATAAGTACTGTGAGTTTTGTTGATTATACTGTACAGTAATGTTATATATTACAGTACTGCCTGATGTAAGAGTTTTGCAAATGAACCTAAGTCAGCAGATTGACGTTTCCTTTGGCCGTTTCTTTGTTCTGAACATTGTAATGTACATATGATGTACAGTTCCTCATGTAGCAACCTATTCGGTTAACAGCCTCCTCACAGGAATGTGACTGGTGTTAAATGAGATATATACATACTAACTTACATTCTGAACAACAGTGTGTAAAGGGTTCCTTTCTCTACATTTCAGGAGCACTTATCTTTTGCCTTTTTGATCATAGTCATCCTAATTAGAGTAAGGTGATGATAAATTACTGTGGTTGTGATACAGATTTTCCTGATGATCAGTGATATTGAACATTTTCCCTATGCTGTACTTGTTGGCCATTGGTATGTCTTCTTTTGAAGAACGTCTACTGAGGTTAATTGCCCATTTTAAAATCAGTTTTTCTTGTTTCTTTTTATGTTATTGAGTTTAATTCTTACATTTGCAACCTATTGACGTCTTACTAGACAATGCAATTTGCGAGTACTCTCTTTTTCTGTAGGTTATGTCTTTACTTTGCTGCTTGTTTGCTGGGCAGATTATCTTTCTTTTAAGCCCTTAAACCTTTATGAAATTTTCCTACTTACTTGTTTCATTGTCATCTGTCTGCTCATGTTCCCATGCAAACTTGGATGCAAACTCAGTGAAAGCTGAGTGAACTTTGTTTGTTGCTATAGATCTTGTCCCTCAGTAGGATTGAGTATATGTGGGCTAAACAGTAAAATACGGCAAGGGGGCAAGGACAGTGGATAAAAATGACTAGGGGATCTGTGTAGTTAGAGTTTGCAAGGGAATAAATTTAATATAGAACACATACTTTTAGGATTATTTTATAGTATTCATCCAAAAAGCCAAATGCAGAAGAGTGCAAGAGTTCTGTCTGGGCAAGAGCCTGGATCTTACAGCAGTGACCTGTATGCCTTCTTCTAAAGACCTAGATTACACAGCAATGACCCCCATGAGTCCAGCTCGAGACATAGAGCCCATGACAATATTTCATTCAAGTCTATATCAAGGATTTGCACAGAGAAGGCCCAAAGCCTAGTGGTGGAAGCTAGAGAGTCTGTGCCAGTGGGATGAAGAATCTGTGCCAGCAGCCAGGGATCTTCCCTAGAGCCAGGAAAAGATGCTAAAACTAAGAACCAGAGCTCCCCAAAGAGGACCAGAACCATCCTCAGCAACAGCAAGGATCTGAGCTCCTCTGGTAACCGTTGAATTCATATCAGGAAAACCAGTGTGACACCCTTCTCCAGGAGAATCAACAGCACACCATCTTCCCTTCCAGTTCTCCTTTTATGCTGTTGGCAAAATCCTCAGGTGGGCCATCCACACCCAGCACTATGCTGGTTCAGTTAAGCTGGGGGGTACAAGTTGATTGTTAGTTAATCCACCACAGGATCTCCAATAAAGAAGCCACTTCACTGGGGTAGACTGACAAAAGAAGTGTGCTAAAGTGCAATTATACATTTTGCATAAACCTAGAAAGAAACAGAGAAGTTTTCATAAGCAATGAAAATTTTAAAAAGAGAGCCAGAGAGATGTGAAAGAGTGTAAACCAGGAAATTGACATCTGCATTAAGAGAAGAGTAAGTTTGTTGTTGTCGCCATTATTTTTCCTCTGCAGCTCTCTATGCATAGGTACTTCCCAAGATCTGTAATCTCTGCCTCTTTCTTTTCCTCTTCCTTTTTTTCTTGCAGTTTCCTAGGGAACCTCATACCTAGAGTGCCAGTGTTACATTTCAGTCCTATGTGCAATATCATTTAGAGAATTCCATGGCCCATGGAATCATGGAATAGCTTTGAGACAAATTTACACAATCTATTCTAGCTGATTTTTCTAGTTTTTTTCTTTTTAAGAGCAGAATATATATTTGAGGGGGAAAGAAATCTTCTGTCCAACAGAGGGACAAAAGAGGACCCAAGTAAGTTGTTTTAAAGTCACTATTTTTATTTGTGTGAGGTAGAAATCAGACAAATTGGATTATTTATTCTCCTACAAATAAAATCGTTCTGTTTCTTTGGTGGGAATTTTTTTTCAGATTTATCCATAACAATTCTTCCTACTCTTGCAAAAAATGATCGTCACCAAAACTTGAATGCAAATGCAGATGTTCTCTCGTCCTTGGACCTCCTAAGATGCTGTCCTACTGTATTGCATAGATCTGTGGATATGTGTCCTTTCACACGCCAATTACAAGCTCTTCAGTGGGCTAAAGCAAGACTTTGCATCATAGAATCACTCAATGAATAAATAAAGAACGAAAGGAAGGTTAGGATCTGTTCATGGGCTTTAGGTAACCTAAGATCATTGTATGTTTTTCAACATGGAATAGATGTAATGAAACAGTTTTTAATGAAGTTTAATCTGCTGTAAAGGTAAGAGAGAGCATAGAAGGGCAGAATGCAAGCATGCAAACTAATTTGGATAATCTTTAACTAACTTGCGTGCCCTGGAAATCTGGACTTTTTTTGGTGTTTGTAAAATAGGAGAAAGGGAACATAATGAAAGGGAAAATAATGCAAGACTACACATTGTAGTAAGTTGATTCAGGAAAGAAAGGAGCCCGAAATGTTCAGACACCAGGAGAACGAACTGGGAAACGAAGGAA
This sequence comes from Octodon degus, assembly GCF_000260255.1. Lineage (NCBI taxonomy): Eukaryota > Metazoa > Chordata > Mammalia > Rodentia > Octodontidae > Octodon > Octodon degus. The sequence goes on from NW_004524822.1 coordinate 1,836,054, forward strand.
CTGGGAAAATCAAGAGGAAGTCCTATTGGTGGGGTAGGGTGAGTTCAATTCTAGACATGCTGCGTTGAGATAACAGTTGCATATCCAGATGGAATTAGCCAGTAGCCACAGAAACAGAATTGGGACTCTGCAGATGGTCCAAGCATGGGGGTTTGAATCAATTCCCTCAATTAATTTTAAATAAATATGATGAAAAGAATAGTTTAAATAATGTTTTTAATTTTTTAAATGTATTTGGTACAGGATCTTACTACAAGCTTGAACTTGTAGTGAGCCTCCTATTTTCAGCCCCTCCAAAGCTGGGATTATAGGTGTGCACCACCATGCCCAGTCTCAGTGGCTGGCTGAGTGTGCCTGAGGTGGTGGTGGTGGTGGGGTGCAGCATGGCATGTGGTACCGGGGATTGAATCCCGGTCCCTGTGCTTGTGAGAACAGGTACTTAGTCCTCTGAAGTATCTTGCTGGCCCTAAATATTTTCTAAAAAAGATTGCCCATGATTAATCACAGAAAAGTAATGGTGCTAATCAGCTTTCTGTTACTAATAAAATATCTATAATAGCTGGCTTAAAAAGAAGAAACTTTTATTTTGCCTCATAGGTTGACAGTGTCCAGTTCTTGGTCCATTGGGCTTTTTGCTTTTTGGCTGTGGTGAGGGCAGTGGGGTATGGCAGGAGCATGTGGCGGGGGAAGCCAGTTCCCCTCATGGGTGGGATTCCTCAGAGAGGAACAGGCACTGGGATCACTGTCCCCTTCAAGGGCTCACCACCAATGATCAGAAAACCCCTCTCTAGGTTCCACCTCTTCAAGAGTCTACCGCCTCCCAATGCTGCCATAAGTAGGGGCGCAAGCCTTTAACGTAAGGGCTCCTTGGGGGGATGCCTGTCCAGATGTTAGTAGAAACACCAAAGACTTCCTTTTATGTCTTATATTAAGAATTAATTTAAATTAATATATCATAAATCATTAACTCTTCTAATGGCCAAACTGATCTCCAGAAGCTCAGGTTTAAAAAAGGACATGCCAGCACCAACATAGTCAGCTGTACAAATACTAGACTGTGCGAATAAACAAGAGCGTTTTTATGTATGTTCAAGCAAGAACCAAGCACTTTATAGATTGTTTGGTTTTGGCCATTTATTGGTGCCCTGAGAGTTCATGTTCTCCCATTCTGACTCAGAGCTTGCCAGATCCTTCCATTATTTGTGCTTACATTTTTCAATTCCCCACCTTGTGGTAACAGGTGGGGATAGAAACAACACTATTGGGGCTGAAGACCGGGAAGGTTTCAGAGTGTGTACAGAAGAACTGTCATGTATTTTTTAAATGAAAACATTTACAATGGGTCCTTTTCAAAGAAAGGCATTATTCTCTGGTATTGATACTGTTGCTAGATATTTGGTTCCTGGTTTGCATCAGAGAAAAACAAAGACATATTATAAAAGTGAGAATCTGAAGCCCTCCTCCCATGTGAGAATCTCTGTTACCTTTTTAAAGTGCTTTTCACTTTTTGATGGGATAGTGCAAAAATTAGATGTGCGCACACACTTGCATGCATGCATCTGAAGAAGGCCTCCAAAGGTAAAATCATACTGCTTCTACCTGCAAAATGACAGTGGTTCTTTTCCCTCCTCCCTTTGGCTAAGTAATCTTTATCTTGGAGATAATTAAGACAAAATGCCTCTGACAAATAAAATCAGTATAGAACCCTATTTCTTGGCAGCTTTTGTGGACACAGCTGAGGCTTTCAGAGGTCTTTAAAAACCATGGCAACAAATGCCTTTGAAGGGTAAGCAAAGGTTCCAAATGTTTTTAATCGCTGGCGTATTTTATGCTGCCACTTCAAGCATTCTTCTTCACTTTTTGTTCATCTGATTGAAATTAAATTTCCAATTTCCCTACTAAGTGGTTCTATTCTGCTCATGGCATTGGCTATTTCCATTAAAGTGGTAGTTTGTGCCCATATATAGTGGTTAAGCCCATCAACAATTCCATTAGAAAGCCCCATTTATGAGTGGCAATAATTTCTCACAAAAATTATAGATAGGCTTTAATGGGCACATTTTCAAAGGGCATCAACTAGCCCTTAAAATTATTGCTGACACGGTTCTTACAAGATCCTCCTAACTGTGGTCGGTAGCTTAATTCTTCCAAATTTCTCTCTTCTTTATAGAAAACCCTGATACTTGTATATCTTTTTAAAGAGAAGGGTCTGTTTCTCTGCTAACCATTCAAAGGAAAGTGTACTTTGAGATGTAGGCTGATTGTCTTTGAACTACATATTATACCATTTAATTTGCTATATTCAGATTATGCTGTAATCCACAGATCATACTATAACTTTTTTGTGATTGCTGAAAAATCCTACATGAGAAAGAAAGAAAGAAAAAAAAAAAAGAAAGACAGACAGACCCAATCTTTTCCTGGAAATTTGCCATTCAAGTTGCAAAATTTTCTTGCTAGCGAGTCAATTCTGTAGTCGTCTGTATTAGAAAGCAGGTTTCTTTCTTTATTTAAAAAAATGGAAGATATGCTCTACTTGATCAAAAGAAAACAGAGACTGGAAAGTACTCTTATTATTTACCCCACTTTGTCATATTCCTCTAGCTGAAGTAAAAGATTTTATTTCTTTTTCAGTTGCTTAAAAATAACAGGAACAAAGAAAGACAATTAAATTGTAATTTCTTCTGTAATAGGCTCTAATCTCTCTTTTCTCTGAGAAAAGTAAGTGTGTTTCAAATTTTATCCAAACGAACATTATCTGGTTCATTTAGAATTTTCAAAATCATACATTAGGAAGTAAATAGTGAATGAACATAGAAACCTACTTTTGGGTGGGTGGGTGGCTGGATTACATTGACGAGTATGATACTTTTTAAGATTGAAATCAAAACACAGTGATTTGAAAACGTGGCTGCACCACTTTAGGATATTTACTTGAAGTGATATACATGATATTTCCTTATATTCTATAGAAGATAAATTATGGTTTTGGAATGATCAAAATTCATATTTATTTGTTCTTTTGACACTTCAGAGTTATTCAAAGGGATTTTGTTTGAAGATGACTACAGTAGAGTTGCATTTTGCCACTCCTATAAATTAGGATACTATAATATAAGCACTGTGGAGGTGATATTTTCCCTTGCAATTTTTTTTTCTAAATCCTACCATACTGATAATTGTTCCTGTTCCCGTCCCACTACTCTCTGCACACCAGCCCTGCCTCGACCTTTCCATTTCTGTTCCTCTTTCTCCTTACTTTGCTCTTAACACAGAAGCACTCGTATTGTATAGAGACCTGCCTCCTCAGTTCCCCGCAGTCTCTTCTGTGAGCGTGGCAAGAAATACAAAAGATGTACCATACACAGACCCCCAAATACAACCAAGGGTGCAGATGGTACATAAAATGAAAGGTTGGGATATGGCACAGTAAATCATAGAGGAATCAAATTCAGTACTAAAAGAGATGGCTTAGAGATGTATAAAGGGTCAAAGGGGTATTTCAGACAAAAATGTTCTGAGTTCCGAGAGGAGAGCAGGCCCAATGCTCTAGGACAAACTAGAAGGCTTTATGAAAGAGATAGCATCTAAGTTGATATCTATCAAAAACATCATGCAGAGTCTGCTTCATTTTGAGTGCTGTGGTTGTTGGTGAGTACATGCTCACTATGATGTGGCTGGTGCTGTGCAGCATTAGTGTAGGTATTAACTACAGTACAAGTAATATAGTTTTAGCAGAAATTTTTTTATTTAAAAGAGATAGAAGTCAAACTCAGGGTCTTGTACATGTTACACAAGTATTCTAGCACTGAGCTGAACTCCTACAAATATAAATATAAGTCAATATAAATTTATAAGCATAATTGTTCTAGAAATATGATTATAACTCAAAGTACTTGTACATCAAACTGAATTTCTATAACCCCAGATATTCATATAAAATGGTTCTAATAATATAACATAACACAAAGTGGTAAAAGAAATACAAAATATAAAGAAGAATAAAGAAATTAAACTGCTCTTATCTTTGGTGTGAAGGAGACAAGAAAGAGGACAGTTATTGTGTAGGTCAATTTTCCTATCACTAATGGATCACTGCTACTTATTGCCGCAACGGAATCTTTTTCTTTTCATACATCTTTAACAAGAAGTCTATCCAGTGACACGTGCTTTTGCCTTTTTTGGGAAGATTTCATGGAGCTATGATATAGCATTGTTATCAAACAGATTTATTGCTTGTACTACTATAGCCCTGATCAGGTGGCGTTTTCTACAAACATGTGCAGTGTTTTCTACATTTTACACATCTCCCTAAACCCATTTGAAGAGAAGGATTCCTCCACCTTTTTCTCTTTCTCCTTTGCAGGTGAGATATCCCCCATAACTTCTTGCTATAGGGAGCTGATCACCCCTAATCCTGCCGAGGGAAGGAGGCAGGGAGGGAGAAGAGAGTGCCACTGGCTCCTTTGTGATGTTTGGTGCTTTCACTACCTGTGTTGCAGTCATGCAACAGATATACCTTGCATGACATCTGTTTATCAATTAAAATGTATTAGAAATGCTCACTCATCTTTCAGAATACTCACAGAACAAGTTGTTCATAACCTAAGGCATTACTGTACAGAAACCAACTTAGTAGATATCATTTTGTATTTATATAACACCTCCTTCAAGAACCTTTAACACTTTACAGACATTGTTTTCTAATTAATCCTCACTACAACCCTGTGAGGTAGCTAGCACTACTGTTTTACAAAAAAAAAGGGAAGCTAAGTCACAGAGAAGGTAAGTGACATGTCCAAGGTCACACAATTAATTCTATGAAAAGCCAGGACCAGAGCACTTTAGCTTCCCAGCTCCCAGCCAAACACTGGATGGGAGAATCATTTAAAAGAGAGTATTAAGAGTGAAATGCTGGGCTGATCAAATAGCTTAGTGGATTAAAGGATCTGCAAGCAGGTGCAGGGGCTAGGGGTTCAATCCCCGGGCCTGCAGTGCCAGCCCCACCCCTGGGGCATGCTATGAGGGCAGTTGAGACTGAGCGTGGTAGTGCGCGCCTGTAATCCCAGTTCTTGGGAGGCTGTAAACAGGTGGATCACTATGAGTCCGATCTAGTAGTGAGACCCTGAACACCCTGTAGACCTTTCCCTAAAATTAAAAATAAGAGTCAAATGCTATGAAAATGAGATGTTTATACTGCATCAATATGTATTTTAACATATTCCACAGATATATCTTTCCCATTTCCCAAATCTACTCTGTATCTAGAAATTGAATTATATTTTATTTATTTTCAAGATGTGAGTAATGTATTATTTCAACTTATTTTTGAGGTTTGACATACAAATAATATTAATAAAATCTAAAGAGATGCCCATCTGTAGCAATTTATAATGTAGCAATTATGGAAGTAAATGTACTGCATTTGGCATTTTCATTATCATGTGAGGAAAAACAGTTTGTCCCAAGTAAAGATTTATTTTGGTAGGCTTAGCTTAGATTCCATAATTTTTTATGTTTACAGCTTTCTGGATTTTCCCCTAGGTTTTAATTCTATGAGATATTTATGAAAGATAGTTTAAAAATTGGCTAGACATTTTGCTTCTAAGAGTTGGTATTTATTCTTCCCACAACATGAACAGTTAGTAGATAATAAACTTAGATACAATGTTTAATTTTTAAAATCATGGCAGTAAAACTGGCCTACAGAAGATAAAGCTGTTATCAATCATATTATTACAGAGTGTTTGGAAAATTTTAATTCATTTCCCCACCATTCTCATTAATGTGTGTGGGTTTTTTTTTTTAAGAAAAAACATTTTTAGATTGGGTCTTTGATTTTAGGGGTCTGATTTTCTTTTTTTAATTCTTTGTATATTCTAGATAGAAGTCCTTTTTCTGAGTGACTGTTGGTTAAGATTCTTTTTCCCAATTTGTGGGCTGTCTTTTCACTGTTGGTGATTTCTTTTGATGTACAGAAATTTCTCAATAAGATGAGATCCCAGTTTTTGATTCTTTGAAGTATTATTTCTCATGAAGTTTGGTTTTTGTTCATGAACTCTCTGCCTGCCCCTATGTTTTCAAGATTTCCACCTACTTTCTTTACCAGTGTTTTTGTTTTAATGTTTAGATCTTTAACCTATTTTGACTTCAGTGCATGGTAATAGATCAAAATTGAGGCCCTTAAAATTCAAAGATCCAATTGAAAAATGGGCATCTGAGATGAATACGCACTTCTCAGTGGAAGAAATACAAATGGCAAATAAATACATGAAAAAATGTTCCATAGCACTGGTCATTTGAGAAATGCAAATTAAATCAGAACTGAGATTCCATCTTACTCCAGTAACAATGGCTATCATCAAGAAGTCAACGAATAACAAATGCTAGAGAGGCTGTGGGGCAAAAGGAACCCTTCTCCACTGTTGGTCAGGGTGTAGGCTGGTACAACCACTATGGAAATCAGTGTGGAGACTCCTCAGGAAACTAGGATTAGAAATCCCACTTAATCTAGCTATTCCCTTTCTGAGTATTTTCCCAAAAGAACTGAAAACATCATACCACAGCGACATATGTGCCCCCATATTTATAGCAGCACAGTCTGTTATAGCTAAATCTTAGAAACAACCCAAATGCCCGCCACCTCAGGAATGCACAAGAAGGATGTAGTATTTTTATACAGTAAAGTATTACTCAGCTATAAGGAAAGATACATTTGAGGATTTTATAGCTAAATGCATGCAACTAGAATCTACACTCATAAGTGAAATAAATCAGACCCATGTGTGTAAATGTTGTACTGTCTCCCTAGTAAAGAACCTGAAAGAATAAATAAAATCTAAAAGGTACAATGTATATAGTAAAATGGGCCAGTGAGATAGCTCAGTGTCTAATGTGCCTGCTTAGGCAAGCTTAGGCAGGCACAGGGGACTGCTGTTTGATCCCTGGCACCACATGCAGTGCCAGCCCCACCTTCATGGTAGGCTGAACCAGAAAAAAAAATACATATATATATATATATATATATATATATTGTAGGGAATAAACAATTGAGATAAGGAAAAGGAAAAAAGATGGGAAAAAAAGGAAGGAGAAAAATCATGTAACACATATACATATAAACTATATACACAGGTTAGCTAAGATGATTATACTACTAGTTTCTATCAGTTTTTAGTGGTAGCATTAATGTTTAAAATTTTTACTTTGATTGATTTTATGTGCTAATATCTGTAATCTGAGTAAGTACATTGAAGACAGCAATGTGCAATACAGCAACCACTGTTGAATACCTTTTATCTTGTTTTTTAAAAATGTGTAACATTTCTAATGTCATATTATTTTTATACTCTTTCAAATAAATTAAAAAATAAAAAGGACAAGGATCAAACTTTAGGTTTTTTGAAAGGAAGGTTTAATGTTTAATTGTTTGATCAATCTTGTATGCCTATATCTGGTAATCGGAGCAGCAAATTGGATGATAATATGTCATATAACAACCATTGTTAATTTTCTATTCTTGTTTTGAAATTCTGTATCATTTTTATTGTTATATGTTGCTTTGTTTTTGTCTTTGTTCTTATTACTTATTTTTGTTTTTCTCTTTAAAATAATTAAAAAATAAATTGTCACAGTATTTAAAAAAGAGAAAAACAGTAAAAATAATGATGCAAAATTTCCAAATAAAATGATATGAGATTAACAATGGTTCATATATTGCATATTTTTATCTTCAAAGTAGTTGTTCAGATTGTAAAATATAGGAATAAAATTAGTTAAGCACTGTAAGTACAAACATTTATTTTCAATGAACTAATAGAATTTAGGAGTATACACGATCTAATATATCATATATTTATGTCTACATTTACATTTACATCTACCTATGTATTTTTTCTTTTTCCCTTCCTTCTTTTCTCCTATATGCCATCCCAATGGTTTTGTTCTTTTCTTTTTGAGCAATTTCTTTCTATTTCACAATATCTATTATACACCTTTGATTTTATTTACTCTTTCAGTCTCTTACACTAGGGAGACAATATGACTCACATGTGAGTCTGATATATTTTAGTGATGAGTAGGGTCTCAATGTGTATCCCTTTACTTATAAAGGCCTCACATTTATTCTTCTTTATAGCTGAGTAGTATTCCATTGTATAAAAATACATCTTTTTTAAAATGTGTTTGGTACAGGATCTAACTCTGCACCTCTGACCAGTAGTGATCCTCCTGATTTCAGCTTCCCCAGTGATGGGAGCTGGGATTATAAGCATGCACCACAACACCCTTCTTGGTGGCTGACTCTTTGCATTTGGGGCAGGGCCTGCATGGCCTGTCATGTCAGGGATCAAACCCTGGTCCCTGCATTTCCTGCATTTGCCTAAGCAAGCGCTTAGTCCATTGAGCTATCTTGCTGAGCCTGAAAGATTTTTCTTCTTAAAGTTTTATGTATTTGGTATAGGGTCCCACTAAACAGGTTGGACTTCTAGTGATATTCCTGTTTCAGCCTCCCCAGAACTGGGATTACATGTGTGTGCTACTGTGCCCAGTTTTGATGGCCACTCATTGCACCTGGAGGTGGGGCCCATGGGGCCTTCTGTGCCAGGGATGAATTCAGGTCCCTGCGCTTTCCAGGCATGCACTTAGAAAAATACATCATTTTTATCTGTTCCTCAGTTGATGGGCATTTGAGTTGTTTCCAAGATTTAGCTATAACAAATTGTGCTACTAGAAACATGGGTGCACATATATTACTATAGTATAAGGTTTTCAGTTCTTCTATGAAAATACCCAGATGGGACTAGCTGGTTTGAATTGAACCTCTAGTTTTAGCTTTGTGAGGAATCTCCACCCTAATTTCCATTGTGGTTGTACCAGTCTACACTCCTACCAACTGAGAAGTGTTCCTTTTTCTCCACAGTCCGGCCAGCATGATTGGTTAATTTCTTGATGAGAGCCATTCTTTCTGGAGTGAGATGGAATTTCACTTTAATTGTTTTAATTTCCATTTGTTGAATGACCAATGACATTGAATATTTATTTGCCATTTGTATTTCTTCATCTGAGAAGTTGTATTCATGTCAGATGAATATTTTTGGATTGGATCTTTGAATTTGGTGGCCTGATTCTTTTCAGTTCTTTATATATTCTAGATATTAGTCCTTTGCCTGAGGGACAGTTGACTAAATTTTTTCCCATTGTATAGGTTGTCTTTTCATTCTACTGGGGATTTCTTTTGATGTGCAAAACCTTTTAGTTTTTGTTTTATTTATTTATTTCTTGGGGGGGAAGGTCTGAAGGGTATGCAGGGTCTCACTACTACATTGGACTCATAGTGATTCTCCTGTTTACAGCCTTCCAAGTGCTGGAACTACAGGTGTGTGCCACCATGCCCAGTCTTAATCGCCCTGGGGGCAGAGCCAGCATGGCAGGTCTGGGGATCAAATCTAAGCCCCTGTGCCTGCTTGCAAGTGTTTTAATCCACTGAGCTATTTGGCCAGCCCTGCAAAATCTTTTTAATAAGAGGAGATCCTACTTGCTGATTCTTTGAAGTACTTCTTATGCAGTTTGTGTTTTGTGCCTGAACTCTCTGTCTACCTCCATGTCTTCAAGATTTCTATCTACTTTTTCTGCCAGTAGCTTTAGTGTTTCTGTTTTAATATTTAGATCTTTGATCCTTTTCAATTTTAGTTTAGTGCATGGTGAGAGACATGGGTCTACTTTTAGTCTTCAACATGTGGAAAGCCACTTTTTCCAGCACCATTTGTTAGAGGCTGGCTTTCTTCCAGTGAACATGTTTGACCCCTTTGTCAAAGATAAGGTAGTTGAGTGTGTCTGTAGTTGTATCTGCATCTTCTGATCTGTTCCACTGATCCTCATGTTGTCTTTTTGCCAATACTATACCGATTTTATCACAATAATTTGTAGTATAATTTCAAGTGAGGGATTGTGATTCCTCCTGCCTTGTCTTTGTTGCCCAGGATTGTTTTTGCTATTCTAAGTCTCTTCTGTTTCCAAATGAATTTTAGGATTTTTTTTCTCTGAGTCTGTAAGGTATGCTGATGGTATTTTGATCAGGCTTGCTTTAAATCTGTATAACAGCTTTGGATGTATGACTATTTTCACAAGGTTGTTTTTTCCTATCCATGAACAAGGGATATCTTTCCATTTTCTGATATCTTCTTCAATCTCCTTTTACAAAGTACTACAGTTTTTTTTTTGTATTTTAGGGAAGGGTCTACAGGGTGTTAAGGGTATCACTACTAGATCAGACTTGTAGTCATCTGCCTGTTTACAGCCTCCCAAGAGCTGGGATTACAGGTGCGTGCCACCACACCCAGTCTTAACTGCCATCTCAGTGTGCCCCAGGGGTGGGACTGGCACATCAGGCCCAGGGATCGAATCTCCACCCCCTACACCTGCTTGCCAGTGCTTTAATCTGCTGAGCTATTTGGCCAGCCCTAGTACTGTAATTTTTAACATATAGATCTTTTACTTCCTTTGTTAGATTGATTCTGAAGTACCTCATTTTTTTGGATGCTATTTTCAAGGGCATTGTTTCCCTAATTTCTCTCCCATTAAATTTGTTATTTGTGTACAGGAATGGTATTGATGTTTGAGTTTTGACCTTGTACTTAGATATGCTACTGATTTTGCTTTTGGTAAAATTTTTGTTTTTTTATGTAGAGCACCATGTCATCTGCAAACCATGATAATTTAGCCTCTTCATTTCATATCTTTATTCCCTTTATTTTTTCTCTTTTCTAAATTTCTCTTGCTAATTTTTCCAGAAGCATATTGAATAGGAGTTGTGATAGTGGATATCTTTGTTTTGTTCCTGATTTTAGAGAGAAAGCTTTTAGTTTTTGTCCATGTAGTATGATGATGGCTGTTATGTTTTTTTATCAGACTAAGGAGAAGATCATATATTGTGATTTTTTTTTATCATGAATCAATGTTGAACTTTATCAAAAGCTTTTTTGTGCATCTATTCCAATGAAAATATAATTTTTGTCTTTGGCACTCTTGATATGTTGCATTCTGTTGATTGATTTGCACATGTTAAACCATCCCTGCATTCCTGAGATGAACTTTACTTGGTCGTGGTATATAATCTGGATGATTTGCTGCATTCTGCTTGTTAGTATTTCACTGAGGATTTTTGCATCAATTCATTAGGGAGATTGACCCGCAGTTCTCTTTTTTGGTTGGTGCTTTTTGTGCTTTTGGTGTCAGGGTAATACTTGCTTGGGATTGAGTTAGGGAGAATTGCTTCCTTTTCAATTTTATTGAAGAATTTGAGGAGTATTGGCATTAAATCTTCTCTAAATTTCTTGTAGAATTCAGCCATGAATCCATCAGGACCTTGGTTTTTCTTTATTGGTAAGTTTTTAATTACTTTTTCCTATTTTATTAGTTGATACTAGTTTATTCAGAACTTTTACATCTCCTTGGTCCAGCTTTGGTAATTCATACATTTCTAGGAATCTGTCCATTTCTTCTGTGTTTTCCATCCTGTTCAAGTAAAGATTTTTGAAATAGGTATTAGTGATCTTCTGAATTTCTATAGGATATGTCATGATTTCACCCTTTTCATTCCTCATTGCATGAATTCAATTTTTTCTTTCTTTTTTTGATAAGATAGGCTAGGGTTTTATCAATTTTCTTTACTCTTTCAAAGAGCCAATTCATTGATTCATTAATTCTTTACATAGTTTCTTCGTCTCAGTTGCATTAATTTCTGCTCTGATCATTATAATTTCCTCTTTTCTATGGGCTTTGGGCTTGGCCTGCTCTTTTTTTTTCTAGAAGATTGAGGTACATCATTAGGTTATTTATTTGTGCTAGTTCTGTTTTTCTGATGTGAGAATTCACTGCTATCAGTTTCTTCTTAGGACTGCTTTTGTTGCATTGTATAAGTTCTGGTATGTTGTATTTTCTTTTTTGCTTAATTGTAGATATTGTTTAATTTCTTCTTTAATTTCATTTGTCACCCATTAGTTTTTAAGGAGGGTGTTGTTTAATTTCTATGTGTTCCTTTTCCTGTCTCTTGCTTTCATTCACCACCCCCTTCTTTTTGAACAACCATCTTGAGGACATATTTCCATTACATAACTGATCAGGGATTGCTTATCCAAACCATACATTCACCTGGGGGTAGGGATGGATGTGGGGAGCTGGAGTCAGCATTCTGGAAAGAATGCTGCCATTGCCTACAGCATGAATTGCCATTAGTCCTCCTCAGAATAACCCCTTGCTCTGAACATAGTTAAACCATCATTCCTGCTACTGTCTGGAGCATTTCTGGAAGTCCTCTGTCATGTAGCTGCTCAGTCTGAGAAGCCAGAAATCTCAGAATAAGAAGGATTTGGATGCCACAACACTCTGACACTGATGTTCTCAAAGTTCCCTAGAGACTTGCTGGCGTGAATTCACATTGGAAGCCTGAAAAAAATCTGGTGTCTTATTTCTGTAGGCAATGGCAGCAGCAAAAGACACAGAAGCTTACACAGTGCGGAGCTGTCCAAACGCAGGCACCTTCCTCCTTCCTTTTCACTCCATCCAGGCTGCAAGTCTATTGGGTAGTACCAATAGACTTTAGGGCCAGTCTGCCACCTTGATTTGTTGATCCACAAATCAATAATCTGTAGACACGCTTACATACTCACCAAGAAGTGTGCTTTATTAATCTGCTATGTGTCTCTCAATCCAATCAATCACCACTGACCATCACATTTATAAGAGACTGATCACTATCATAATAACTTTTCTTTCTTTTCCCCACCCTTTCTTTTTCTCCTCCTTCTCCTTCTTCTTGCACTAGAGATACTACTATTGCTACTGCTATTAAATTTATAAGTGTAAGAAGCCCTTGGGATAGAAATATTCCAATTAACAGGAAATTGATATTTAGGTCTTCTGGAATAAACAAGTCCCAGGGGGTTCTGAGCTCAGCATGGGTGCCTCCTGACTGCTTAGAACCAGTTATACAGAGCGCATCTTCTCTTGCTAATGTGTCTTCATGAGGAGCTCTTTTTTAAGAGTAGAAACAGTATTTTGTTGCATTAACTCTTAGATTTGAAAATCTTTGTGGTTTTGGTTTTCTTGTCAGATACTAAATTAATTCTTTCTTTCTTCTTTCTTTCTTTCTTTCTTTCTTTCTTTCTTTCTTTCTATTTTATGCATTTGGTACAGGGTCTCACTACACAGCTTGGACTTGTAGTGACCCTCCTGTTTTTAGCCTCCCTAGAGCTGGGATTACAGGCGTGCGCCACCACTCCTCAGACTTGGTCACTGGCTCAGCGAACCCCGGGGGGTGGGACCAGCATGGCATGCAGAACCAGGGATCATAAATTTTCTTAAAAATACATAAGGCTGGAATTTTTCTATGTAAATTGGTTTCAGTTTTGAGGCTCTTCAGGTTTTATTAAAAGCTTTTCACTTTTATTTCTTTGTAAAAGATCACTTTTAAAATGATGATGATGATGATGACAATGACGACAATGGTAGAAGATTTGTTTCTTGGCTCCCACGCAGTTTTCTTTGTATACGTTGAAATGTGTTGGAGTCGAGAGATCTTGGCAATAGATGAGATAAGGGACACAGAAAGATGGATGGACCTGGAGGACCCTGCAGAGGGAGGGTCCCTGGATGTGCGGGAAGGGGAGGATGGTGAGAAGCCCTTGGCATGTGGGCAGAAGTCCTGCTTGCTGGAGGAGAGGTGGTTAGAAAGTGCAGGCAGCACTGCACAACAGACTGGATTTTGAGGGGCAGGCAGAGGTTGAAATGATTTTCAGATGTTTGATCAAGAAAGCTGAAAGTTTGCTGAAGCTTATTTTTTAAGAAATGATGTTTGGGACGAGAAGGGAATTGAATTTGAAGAGTGTTCTAGTCCATGACATGTGTCTTCTTCATCCTTTCCTGGGTCTGACATTTATCTGTGAATGAATGTATTATTGTCAGTTGCTTCATCTTCTCTAAGAGGTCTAGCTTTGTATATAAATAAGACTTATCTGGTTTGATACATTTATTTATTTATTTATTTAATATATTTAGTATAGAGTCTACAGGGTCTCACTATGAGTCATCGGACTGGTAGTGATTCCCCTGTTTTCAGCCTCCCAAGAGCTGAGATTACAGGTGCACGCCACCACACCCAGTCTCAATTGCCTTCTCAGTGCACACCAGGGGGTGAGCCGGCACAGCATGCCAGGGATGGAACCCTTGCACTCCGCCTAAGCAGGCGCTTTAATCTGTTGAGCTATTTGACCGGCCCTGACACTATCTTTTTTCCCCCCATAATTTTATTGAGAAACAAATAGCAGTAAGACAGTTTCAAATCAAATTGGTAGGACAGTTTCAATAATTAACACATTGCATACATTCTTCCTAGTGTTTAATTGCTGTACAAGATGCGGACATGATATTCTAACACCATTAGAACAAATCACTCTTATTCATTAAGAGAATGTAACTATGTATGTATCCTAACCACTTTTTTGAGGATACTCTTTTGCTTAGAACTGAAACTAGATTAGAGATCACTGTGATTTATAGTTTACAATATGTAGTCATTTAAATACTTAACAGTATCTTTGAAATAAAAGGAGTGGAAATTAAAGTGTGATTCATTTACCAAGAAATAACAGGTCAGATTGATTTATTACTTTAGGACTTAGTGGAGACTTGTTATTTTCTTCAAAATTGTCTTTGTTTCATTACCAATTAAGTGTGGTGAACTGTTATAAAAGCCATATGAGTCAGGTTACAGAAGCATTCCTACAAGAAAACCTTTACAGGGGAAATCTGTGTACAGTTGTAAGTCTTGTGCTGTCCATATGGCAGTGCCTGAAGGATCAGAAAAATTGGCAAATATATGAGGTTCATAAGTTTTTTCTTTTTCTTCTCTATTTTTTCCAACTTTTACCACTTAATGTAAAATAGCATGATTATTCTGTACCCTTTATGTGTTTTTGCATTTTAAACCTGGATATTTCTGTCATAGTTTGTAAAATGTAGCTAATAAAAATAATTATGACATTGCTTTACATGTCATACATTTTCATCAAAGTGTCATTGTCAGTATTATGACGGGTCATCTACATAGTTTTAGAAAATTAATTTCATGTATTTGTTAGGGATTCTAGTTTTGAATGAGTGAAGTGCATCTCTAACTAGCTTTAGCAGATGGGGAAGGAGGAAAAGCAGTAGATGTGGGTGAGAGTTGGTTTAATGTCTTGGCTAACTGCCAATAGGACAGAGATGCAGCCAGAGTCCTAGAATCTCAGAGTTGGTCAAGAGCCCAGCTTTATTTGTCTGAACCTCTATTTCCTCCACTGGAAATGATGCAGCAGCTTCTATCTTGCTGGATGGTGTAATGATTAGGGATCATGCATAGTCTACAGTGAGTGTCTGAAAGGGTCGTCACCACTGTTGCTACCATCCATTTGGATCTACCAGTTTACTTTCTGTTCTGAAGCTTAGTTGGGCAAGTAACTTAAAATTTCATTATTTTACTTCTACACTTGTCTTCCATCTTTACTTCTTTTAAAATTGACTTTTAAAGTAAAAATTATAGATATTTAAGGTGTACAACATGATATTTTTCTATATACAACCGTAATGAAATGATTATGGCATCAAGCTAACTAATATATCCACCTCCTCACAACTCACAGCCTACCACAATTTTATGTGTTGAGAGAATTTGAAATCTACTCTCAGAGAATGTCTGGTATTTAATAATATATTATTAACTCTAGTCATCACACCGTACATCATAAATGCAGATGAATGTTTTGACTAACATCTCATTTATCCCTGTTTCTTCTTTTTTCCCCATAATTTTATTGAGAAACAAGTAGCAATGAGACAGTTTCAAACCAAATTGTTAGGACAGTTTCAATAATTAACACATTGCATACTCTCTTCAAGTGGTTATTTGCTGTACAAGATGCGGACATGATATCCTATTTACAAACACCATTAGAACAAATCCCTATATCCATTAAGAGAATGTAACTATATATCTATCCTAACCATTATGAATACACAAATACAAAATGGACATTTATCTATATCCCCTTTTTTGTTTAGCTTCATTTTGGGAATATAATATGTGTGTTAACTCAATAAAATATTCTAAAAGAGTCCAATAGTCCATAATAATATTGGGACTTCTGCTTGACTGGCAGTGTTCAGAAATAGCTGACAGGAGTCCCCTACAGCTGAACATAACAGCATGGGCTTTACTTCTTATACTTCGTTTTTATACTTTTCTGCTGGGTAGTTAAGACCAAGATAAAGCAAGACCTATGCAACAAAAATTGTAGCTTTTGGATTTGATAAGGTCAGTGAAATACCCTCAAGATTTATCCTGAGACCCTGTACTTAAGATTGTAGATCCTTTTCAGTGTCAGCCATGTGGATGAATCACAGCTGTTGCTTGGCCAATATGCTCTCTGTGAAAGCCTGAGAGAATATTTTCACTCCATGTGACTCTTCTTAGGCACACTCTACATCATCGATCACTTTCCTCTTTGGCCCCATAATCTCCTTGATCAGAAAATTTGGGACACTACTGAGTTACATGACATTACAGTACAAGTTCTCATATGTCCTGAGTCTTAATTGACCTTGGAAGGCTAGGGCTAAAATGTTGGCTTTCCTTGCGGCCCTCTTTTTCTCTAATTTTGGTCTGCAAACTTAGGTTGTTAACCCTCCAGAAGAGAAGCTTATTGTTATTACCATACAACTCAGGCTGTTAAGCTTAACCTCATTATCTGTCTGCATATCAAACATCTTAGGCATAACATGGAACAGGTACTTTTCATCAAATATTGATATTTTGAACTTTAAGTCCCTATGAAATATGATGAAAAAATATTTAAAAAATTAGAATATATTTTAAAAATAGGCATAAAGAATTATATAATTCTTATATTTACACATTAGTCCAGAAATTTAATCATATGCAACTTTGTAGCAAGACAGTCCCACAACATTCCTCTTCCTGTCTCCTGCCTTCATTCACCACCCCCTTCTTTTTGAACATTCTTCTACCCAAGAGACAGCACGGCAGCAACTGGTATGTCATGACAAGCAGCCCACATTCAGAAGACCAGAATGACAGGGACTCCAAGCATGAACCTACTGACAAAGAGTCATCTTCAGTGCAGTTGCTGAGTTCACAGGTGTCTGCATATATAGTTAGTCAGGGTAAGAATCATTCAAATTAACTGCTAGATTAAAAAATCTTCTGAAGATTCTCAGGATCATTGTCTTACCCATCTTCTACATATAACTGTATGGCTTGACATTGTCATTTTTCCTAGCTCTTCTCCTTTCCCTCTCTTAATTAGTTAGTCCTCAAGTTCTTGCTTTCCTTTTACTCTATTATACCTTTCTATTTGTATTTCTTCTTTTGAGTTCTTATACTAGGGAAACTATATGATATTTACACATGTGTGTCTGGTTTGTTTCACTTATGAGTATATATTCAAGTGGCATTCACTTCAATATAAGGGCTTCGAGTTTATCATTCTTTATAGCTGAGTAATACTCCATTGTGTAAAAATATCACATCTTTTTCAACCATTCCTCAGGTGATGCGCATTTTGGTTGTTTCCAACATTTGTCTATCACAAATTGTACTGCTATAAACATAGGCACACATATATCACTATAATATGCTGTTTTCAGATCCTCTACGAAAATTCCCAGTAGAGGAATAGCTGGCTTTAATGGGATATATATTCCAAGTTTTCTGAGGAGTCTCCACACTGATTTCCATAATGGTTGCACCAGTCTACATTCCCACCAGCAGTGGAGAAGAGCTCCTTTTTCCCCACAGCTTCTCCAACATTTATTGTTGGGTGATTTCTTTATGATAGCCGTTCTTTCAGGGGTGAGATGATATCTCATTCTTGTTTTAATTTGCATTTGACAGATGGCTAGTGATGTAGAGCATTTTTTCATATATTTATTCACTTCTTTAATTTCATCCTCTGAGAAGTGTGTGTTCATCTCGGATTCCCAATTCTGGACTGGGTCTTTAAATTTGGGGCCCTAGTGTCTTTTAGTTCTTTATAAATTCTAGAGAGCGGACCTTTGTCTGAGTACTTATTTGTCATGATTTTTTCCCAATTTGTGGGTTATCTTTTCACTTTGTTGGTAATTTCTTTTGACCTGAAAAACTTCTCAATAAGAGCAGGTCCCAGTTGTTAATTCTTTCAACTGTTTCCTGTGTGATTTGATTTCTGTTAATGAAGTCTTTGCCTAGCCCCATGTCTTCAAGAGTTCCTCCTACTTTCTCTTCCAGGAGATTTAGTGTCTGCTTTAATGTTTAGATCCTTAATCTATTTTGACTTCAGTTTAGTGCATGGTGATAGATCTGGATCAAGTTTTAGTTTTCGGCATTTAGACAGCCCGTTTTTCCAGCCCCATTTGTTAAAGAGGCTATCTTTCTTCCAGTGAGTATGTTTGGCCCCTTTGTCAAAGATAAGGTGGCTGAGTGTGTTCCTAGGGACTTCAGCATCTTCTAATCTATTCCATTGATCCTCAGGTCTATTTTGTTGCCAGTTCCATGCTGATTTTCTCACAGGAACCTTGTAGTATAATTTCAAGTCAGGAATTGTAATGCCTCCTGTCTTGTCTTTATGGCCCAGGATTGCCTTTGGTATTCTAAGTTTTTTATGGTTCTAAATAAATTTTAGGAATGATTTCTCTAGGTCTGGGAGGTATGTTGATGATAGTTTAATAAGTATTGCATTAAATCTGCACAGCAATTTTGGTAGTATGGCCATCTTCACAATGTTGGTTTTTCCTATCCAGGAACAGGGAATATCTTTCCATTTTCTGAAATCCTCTACGATCTCTTGTTTAAGAATACTGTAATTTTCCTTGAAAAGATCTTTGACTTCTTTAGTTAGACTAATTGCAATGTATTTCATTTTCTTCGGTGCTATTGCAAAAGGCATTATTTCTATAATTTCCCTCTCAAGGTGTTTGTTGTCTGTGTAGAGGAATGTGATTGACTTTTGTGTATTTACTTTGTATCCTACTATGCTACTGAATTTCTGCATTAATTCTAGTAGCTTCTTGGTGGGTTTTTTTTTGGGTCTTCCAAGTAAAGTATCATGTCATCTGCAAATAATGATAATTAACTTCTTCTTTACCTATTCTTATTCCTTTTATTTCTTTCTCTTGTCTAATGGCTGTAGCTAATGATTCCAGAACTATATTGAATAGGAGTGGTGAGAGAGGACATCCCCCCTTTTCATGTACCGGATCTAAGAATAAAAGATTTCAGGTTTTCCTCACTTAGGATTATGTTAGCTGTTGGGTTTTCATAAATGGCTTTTACCACATTGAAGTAGAGGCTATGTATTGCAATTTTCTGTGAGACTTTGAACATGAATGAGTTCAAAGCCTGGACTTTGTCAAAGCCTTTTCTGCATCAATGGAGATGATCATGTGCTTTTTAGTTTTTGCTCTATTGATATAGTCTATTACATTTATAGATTTTTGAATATTGAACCATCCTTGCATCCCTGGGATGAATCCTACCTGGTCATGGTGTATGATCTTCTTGATGATTTGCTGTATTCTATTTGCTAGT
>NW_004524822.1:1857163-1868012 GCF_000260255.1 Octodon degus
CATATTGTTGGATTTTGTTTCCTAATCCACTGTGCCAGTCTATTTCTCTTAATTGGTGAATTGAGTCCATTTACATTGATGGTTATAATTGAGATGTATTGACTTACAATTGACATGTTATTTACCTGTTGTTGTTTACTCCTTTTTCTCCCCATTTATTTGTTTGTTCTATTTAGTTGGTTGCTTCTGATTTCATTCATGGAGTTCTGATCATTTTAGTCCCTCTCTAGAACATCTTTCAGGAGCCTGCATAGTGTTGGGTTTATCATCATGAAATTCTTTAGTTGTTCTTTGTCATGGAAGTATTTCTCTTCTCCATCAAACTTGAAAGAGAGTTTTGCAGGGTATAGTAGTTTAGGCTGAAAGTTGTTTCCATAGAGGACTTGAAGTAGTCTGCTCCATGCTCTTCTTGCCTTCATGGCTTGTGAAGAGAAGTTAGCCATAATTCTGATTGGTTTTCCTTTGAATGTGATCTGCTTCTTTTCTCTAGCCGCTTTCAGAATATTATTCCTGTGCTGAATTTCTGGGATCTTGACTATTATATGTCTCAGTGTGTTTTTAATTGGGTTGAGGTTACTTGGTGTTCTGTATGCTTCAGTTACCTGAGTGTCAGATTGTTTCCTCATATTTGGGAAGTTTTCTGCTATTACTTCTGCCCATATTTTTTAAATGTCATTTGTGCTGACTCCTTCTTTCTCATTGATGCCTATTAGTCTCACATTGTTCATCTTTGCATCATCTTGCAATTGATGAATTATTTTTTCCTGCATGCTAGTTGTTTTTAGAAATCTTTTCTTACCTTTTCACTAGCTGCCCTAGCATCTCAAGATCTGAAATTCTTTCTTCACTTTCACTGAAATGGTTTTGCAAGCTTGTGATTGAGATTTTACGTTCTTCTATATCTCTTTGACTCTGCTTCATGTGATCTATTTCTTTCCTGTATTGCTCATTCAAGGAATCCATCATTTTACTAATCTCTATTTTTTTAATCAATATCTTCTTTAGAAGCAGTTATTAATTCTTTTACTGCAGTGTTTTTTCAGATTGGGTTTCCTCTTTGTGTTTCTGTAGTTGATTCTTCACTTCAGATGCTATAAGTTCAGAAAATTCTTTTTTTATTTCAGAAAATATTTCCGCTCTGAGTTCCTCTATGACTTTCTGCTGTTGCTTATTTACTATCGACATTATTAATTCATACATTTGAGCTGAGCTAGTAGAAAAGAATTCCGCTCTGTGTTCTTCTATGACTTTCTGCTGTTGCATGTTTACTATTGACACTATGAATTCATACACTTGAGCTGAGCTAATGTCCTCTGCACTTGTTCTATGTGGGCATTGGATGTCCTCCATATGTTTCTGCATTTGATTCTTTACTGCAGATGTTATTAATTCAGGGATTTCTTTTTTCATTTCCAGTCTGAGTTCCTCTATACCTTTCTGCAGTTGTTTCTTTATTTCAGAAGTTGTTGATTCATTGATTTCAGCTGTGTGGTTCCCAATTTGTTCTGTGTTAGTGTCTTCTGCACTTGTTATGGTTGGGCTTGGGGTCTGAGATTGCGTTTTGATTCTTCTCATTGTCATTTTGTGTAGCACTGTCTTCTGACCTTTGTTGTAGAGCTTTGGTGCAGTTATAACCCTAGTACCTATTGGAATTCAGGTGTAAATCTACAAAGTTTAGATTTATCCACATGTGCCTGGCTTGGTTCTGCCTGCTGTGCTAAGCTCTATTGTGCTGCTGCCCTTGGGAGTAGATCCTGTTGTGCCCCTCTGGCAAGATGTTCTGCTCTTGGACTAGCTGTGCGACTTGGTCCCCTACTCTCTCTGCAGGGATTGCAGCTGCAGGATTTCACCCCAGGCCTCTCTGCTAAGCCTGAGCTGAGTCTGGAGGGGATAAGTTGGAGTAAGGGGGAGAGGAAGATCTGTCACACACTTTCCAGGCCTGGACTAGAGCTGGATCTGGGGGTTCCCAGAACACAGCAGAAATTGTCACTGGGCGGGTGGGGTGGGGGGTGCTGCGGAGTAGTGGGAAGGGTTCCAAGGTGGTGAAAAAGGGTCTCACCCATGCTGTGCCTGGGCTGGGAATGGCAGATTCCTCTGGTGAAGGATAGCTGGAAGCTCTCCCACACACTCACCAGGCCTGGGCTAGGACTGGATCTTGGGGTCCCCAGAAAGAGGCAGAAATTCTCACTGGGTGGGCGGGGTGGACGGGGTGCTGCGGAGTGTTGTGTGCGGGGGTGGGGGGGAGGGTCCCAATGGGGTGGAACAGGGTTTCACCCATGCTGAGCCTGGGCTGAGACTGGCAGGTCCCGCCAGCACAGGCTAGTTGGAAGCTCTCCCACACACTTACCCCAGAGTCTGTTTCTTCTTGCTGAAATTGTGTGGACATAAAATTCTCCCCCCCACCCCCCCCTCCGGAACCAGGGATTGAACTCAGCCCCTTGCACTTTCCAGGCAATTGCTTATTCTACTGAGCCATCTCCTCAGCCCCCCATTTTTTTTTTCTTTTCGTGGACATAAAACTCATTGGAGTATTACCTGTGAAGAATAATATCTATTCTTAGAAAAAGAAATTCTGTCATTTTCATCAACATGGATTATACTTAACGACATTAAGGTAAAATAAGCCAACCATGTGTTATGGCTTGAGGCTTTGGGGGAACACCTATACACACCAGAGACTTCTACAGTTTGAGAATAATTCATGATCAAGGCTGGGATTATGGGTGTGAGTGCTACTGAGATCATGGGTGTGATGCTACACCCAGCCTGGAGCATGTAGCCTGAATGCAATTTAAGGGACACAGACTTGCCCTCTGTATCCATTGCTGCTGCTCCTCCCTCGGCTCTCCTACTCTTTGCTGCAGCCATGAAGGCTGACCTCTGCCATGTGCCTTGGAGCCAGCTGAGTGTGGCCTGCACCCTCCTGTAACTGGTAGCTAAATAAACCTTCCCTTCCGTCATTTTGAGTGTCAGGTATTTGTCCCAGCCATGAAAGAAGAGTAACTGAGACACCACAGAAAGGATGTGGTTCTCTCTACTTCTTAAATACAGATTTCTTACTCATAGCTGGCACCTAAAGTTACCATTTCTGCTACAAAACCAAAAGAATACATCAGAATTTTTGAACTTTGGGATGTTTTTTGCCTCTCTTGCAGGGTTTTTTTCCTTCCAAATGTTAAGCCTTAGTGAACAGAAATAGAGTACCTTTGATCCTTTCATAATAATGAGTATGTAGTCTCTTATATGTAGCTGAAATTTAGCAAATTCCTTGAATGAATTGTCCTTTATCACTGTTACTTCCTTTTGAAACATTTTAAACTGATTTTCCTACTTAAAATGTATTTAAAAGGCTGGCCAGATAGCTCAGTGGACTAAAGTGTCTGCTCAGGCAGGCAGAGGGACTGGGGTTCGATCCCTCCTGGCGTGCCATGCCAGCCCTGCCCCAGGGGCATGCTGAGATAATGACTGAAACTGGGCGTGGTGGCACATGCGTGTAATCCCAGCACTTGGGAGGCTGAAAACAAGAGGAACACTATAAGTCCAATCTGTGTAGTGAGAGTCTGTACAAAAAAAAAAAAAAAAAAAAAAAAAAAAAAAAAAAAAAAAAAAAAAAAAAAAAAAGTATTCAAAAAATTTTGTATAGTGTAGAATCACTGTACAATGATTTTTAATTAAAATTTGTTGGTTGTATTAGATGGTTAGAATATAGTTTATCTCACATTTGGATGTGTCTATGTAGTACCCTGAGGTTGTATATGATTGGCAGTGTCCTAATAATGTAGCCTTCTCTTTCCTCCATAAAAGAATCCCGAGAGCTCCTGTGGGCTCTGCCTCCACACAAGCCTAGCATTCTTAGTAAATTAAAAAGAGGAAAACCAAACTTCATCATAACTTTTATAATTGCTACTTCAAAGTGGGAGTTTGGAATGTCACCAAATTATTAATCAGTAGAAAGAGAGTAGATTGTAAAGAAGTAATTATACCAAATTTAACACTTCTTAAAATATAATCTGTTAATTAAAATATAGTCCTTCCCTGTTCTCATATGTAAGCAATGTGGAACATGCAGGCAGCATGAATCAGAAAGAAGTATGTCTCTGTTTTGCAGGTGAGTTTAATAGTTCTGGGCTTCCTTCAGACCATAGATTATTGTCATTTTACTTTTTGAGAGGCAACCATGTTCACTCGAAAGACAAGAAATAAAATTTACTTTGCTTTATATCATTTCAGAGAGGCATGTCGTGATTTTTACACAATCCTGGGCAGTTAGATTGTAGCTCTTGGTTATTTGAAAAGGTGTTTGCATGTATTTGGCTAAGAGGCTTGAATTAATTGCTGTTCTTATATTTTTGCTCATTTTTTTTAAAGTATTAGAAGAGAGTCCAAGGCTGATGGGTTTATGCTGACTGCAGTAGGTATTTCTTTTTCTTGTTTTCTGCTTCTCCTTCTTCTTTTTTTGATAGAACCAAGAGTTTTGTGTGATTTATACTTGACTGCATAAATGTGCTCCTGTAAGTTATATGATATGAAGAGATTTGTTGAAGGGCTAAAAACAGACTGTTGAATTACTAAGAAATGGCATGTTGTTACAGCTTAGTTTGAAAGTCTTGCCTTTCAGGTGTTGTCCCTTCAAATCTGAGCTGTGTTGGCCTGCTCATTTAGTACCAAATTGTAACGATGCTTCATATTTAAAGACCTGGACCTTGTGTTACACTTGTCCTAGGCATCATCTCTTTTCATCCACAAGTCAGTGTCTCATTTTACAGACGAGGAAATGGAGGTTAAAAAAAAAAAAGTAATATTGAAACCAACCTGTAGGACTACAGGGCCTGAGGCCCCAGGCTGCTGTCTTGCCTCCCCATGAGGGTGGGAGCACATCTGTAGCGATGTTGGAAGTGAGGACTTCCACATGAGCACAGCAGGCAATGAAGGGCCACAGAAGGGGTCACACAGTTGTCTGGGTTAGTGCGGTTGCCAAGGGGCAGTGCAGAGGATAACAAAGCTCCCTAGGGAGCCAGGCATGCATCCCTGATGTAGGTTGGGGAGGGAGCAGTCTCGAGTCCACTTAGCTGGCTCTGTGACTCCAGACAAGAACAGCTTGGCCCCTGTGCCTGCATTTTGCTGCTGCTCGCTTTCTGCTGGAGAATCTGAAGACTGAAAAGCACAACTCATACTTAGTCTTTTGCCTAGTCTGTATAAAATAAATGTGGTAATTTTGTTTTGCTTAATAACATTCTGAAGGTGTCTTGGTTATTTTTCTCTCATTATACCTGACACCTAAAATTAAGGAAGGAAAGGTTTATTTAGCTGGGAGTTTGTGGAGGTTTCAGTCCCTAATCAACTGGCTCCAAGGAAGAGTGGCACATAGCAGAGGGCAGCAGTTCATAGCAGTGGAAAACAGAAAAACAGCAAGAGCAAAAGGGAAGGAGCAGGAGCAGAGAGAAAACCTCTTTCCCTACCTTATATTGTATTCAGGCAACCTGCCCCAGGGCAGGTGTAGCACTCAGACCCATAATCCCAGCATTGAATCGCAAACCAATCACAAACTCTAGAAGCTGCCACATGACTACATGAGCTTTGAGGAGGGGGCAAAACATAACAGGGGGCTAAATTTACTTCTTTGCACACAAGTTGCAGAGTAGAGAGAAATAACCACTGGATGAGATGGTAACAGGAACAGAAATAAAGATTATTGATATGGGATAATGTTGGTTTGAAAGTTTTGACATTTGTTTTTAGTTAACAAAACAACAAATGAACATATAGGGTTAAATGTTATACAGTGAAATATGGTACATGATGAAAATTAAGGTCTTTTTGGTCTTATTCCAAGATCTACTGTCTATTTCTCAGTAGTTAATTATTATTAACAGTCTGTTTTGAAAATTGTACATGTACACAAGCATTTTATAAACATAAATGGTATTATACACTATATATTAGTTTGTGCCTGGTGTTCATTACTGAATAATATAGCCTGGAGATGTCATCATATTTAAACATAGGTCTCAGGTCAGGGAGATAGCTCAGTGGCAAGTGCAAAGACTGGGGTTTGATCTCTGGAACCCTGGGCACACCATGCTGGCCACCGAAACCAGATGTGATGGTGTACCCCTATAATCCCAGTGCTGGGGAGGCTGAAAACAAGAGGATTACTACAAATCTAAGCTGCATAGCAAAAACCTATACCAAATAAAGATTATCTCACTCATTCCTTGTTGATGGTGCTGTAGTAATCCATAGTATGAATAATACCTCTTACTAGGATGAAGTTTTAGGGCTGACCTAATATATATATCTATATCTATATCTATATCTATATCTATATCTATATCTATACATATATGACTGTGCCATCTGGCTGCCATTATTAGAGATAGCAAGAGACCAAGGGTGTTTCCTGGTTCTTCCAAGATGATTTGGAGCCTGGGAGTCAAACCCAAGGGAGTGCTCCTAACACTGTAACATCCTATAAGTATGCCCATGTTGCTGCAATTGAGTGCAGCCACCACTTACTCTTTGGAGGGAACAAAGTGATCACCAATCTGGAATGTCAAGAAGTCAGTTGGCAAGGAATGATGGATCTCAGGAGAGTGAGAAAGGGGAAACGGAGCCTCAGAGTTCAGACGGGCCCTGATGGTCAACAGGTTCCTGACTGTCCTCTCACACAAGTGGACCGAGGCACGCTCTGCAAATACGAAACTGCAAAGTCAGGCTGGTTCTCCAAAGGGGAAGAAAAGGAGACACTTTTTCTGGGCTCTTTTGCTCTGATCCACCAGAACAGGAAATAGACAATATAGACAAACCAAATCCTGCGGGAAATGAGGACATGCCTTCCCAGTGCTGTGAGAAGGCTCATCAGCTCTCCCGGCAGGCCAGCAGTCTGGATGTCCGGGAAGGGTTGGTTTTCATGCTCCTTGTGCTTCGCTGATTGAGCTCCTACTTTGTACTCTGCTGTCTGCCCCGCTACAGGACTATTGTAGCATATGTTGAAGAAACGGTCCCCAGCTAGGAGAACTATAACATGCATGATATAGTGCTACTTTGGGTTAAATTTATTGTGCAAATATATGTGTAATCTTTCTCCTTATGAATAACTTTGGTTGGCTTTTATCCAACCACCACCCTGTGGATGGCAATAAAGGAATGAAAGCCAGCAGTCACTACTTGTACTAGTGAGGTGAAATTGGTATCTGAGCTGAAAAACTTGGTTAATAGCCATTTCTAAACTGGTATCTTTTTGGTTGTTTTCTCACTTTTGAGGTGGGTCTAAACTGATGTTTTAAAAAGGCATGGGTGTGGTGGTGCTTACTGGACTCATTACAGGCATGTGTCTGCCCAGTAGTCAGAGCTCCTGCCCTTCTGTCAGTAGTCTTACCACAATGCCCGGGAGAAGCTTCACATATGAAATGAACCTTGGAGGTGAAACCCTTCACTTAGCATTTAAAAGGTCAGAACTCTACAACAGAGCCCTGGTTTGTGACAGCTTGAAGGACATTCATATTTCAAGCCACACCAGATCTTAGTCAACACAAGCTTTTCTTTTACCTCCCAAAACTTGGAAACAAACCCAAAATGGGAAGGTGGGAAAAGATACTTGCTCTAAACTGTGCAGATCTGAGGTAGGGAACAGAGTTTGGCTCAGGGTCCCTAGGCTTTCTTCTCTTGCTCAGTTTGTGAGACCAGTTTCCTCTTCTTGCTTTGTCAGCTTGGAGCAAAAAAAGCTTGAAAACTTTTTCTACTACTTTGGACCCCAGGGCTTGAGCTTTAAAGGATGCCTAATTGGAAGAGAGCTTAGAGAACTTTCTAGAACAGCTGAACAGAGCAAAGGGGTAAGGTCCAGAGGTGAGCTGAGGGCTTCTCACCATTGAACTAATCATACCAATTGTTACACTTCTGTCCTTTTTTGATACTTATCTATTGTCCAGGAGGAGCAATTTCAGAAGGTCCAATTGTGGGCTGTAGAACACTGTTGGGTTCTTTGTAGAGCCCTGAGAAGCATTATTGGAAGCCACTCATTGTCTCTTGAATGTTACAGTGAGATGGTGGTCTCTGATTTCATTATGCTTTCCTTTATTTCAGCTGTTGGTTTGATCTTGTGCTAGGTACTTAAAACGATTGTGGTTTTGTGGACAGAATTTAGAGGCTGGACTAAAAGACACATCATGTTATCATCTTGGCCCAAAATCTTTAGCAGACGGGGGTCTTGCGAGGGCAAAGAGGATTTCTTTTTCTTTGCTTTTATTTAGAAAAAGAAGCTTTCCAGGATGGCTTGTTTTTCCCTAGAGTTCCTTTAAAAAAAAAATCTTTGGAAATTATACCTAAGTGCTGATAATATTTTTTATTATTTTACTTAAAAATATAAGTAAAGTGTCAGGGAGGTGGTCGTTAGTGACAAGATGAACTAGAATTGACTGTTGTAAAAAACGCAGTTTGGGATGTGTGATTAAGGCGTGCTTTTTGTTTGCACGCCATTACGTGCACATGTGGTTGTGCAACAGTTCAAACTGTGGCACGTTGAACATCCTTGCTGGATTTTTAGGAATGTACTTACCGAGACAGCCAAATTTTATTTCATTTTGTTTGGCTGGTCGCATTGGCTATAAACGGAGAGTATTTGCTTGAATATCTGAATCAAAATTTATTTCCAAACCTAATACTGCGGTTGTTCTTCCATAGGATGTACATTCCTTCAGCTCTTTGCTTTCTGCTTTCTTTTTTTCTCCTTGGTTGATGCTACAGTGTGCGGAAAGGTTTTCCAGAAAGATTTTTATGATATATCACATATGCTGAAGACCTTTCATGTGATTAAGCCTTCATATTTTGGGAGCTACAAATGTGGGAATGTTGGGAATCACAGGTTCTGGAAAATAATGTATTGTGATTCTGGAGCCTCCCCTCCCAATGATATATAATTCCATTAGTGTACTACATATTTATTATAGTTTAAAGTCTGACTTCATATTTATGTGTCATGGGGCAGCGTTTGTTGAGTCCTTTCCATTTGAACCACAGCAGTATTCCTGAAGAGCAAGGACTTGTGAGTGAGACAGACCTAGATTTTAATCACGGGTTTGCCACTCACTGAGTGAGCCTGAATACAGTCAACTTCCTGGAGTCTGTTTCTGACCTCAGACCTCCCTCAATTAATTGAGACAAAGAACTGAAATCACCTAACGTGGAACCTGCTGTGTGGGAAACGCATGGCCCCTGTCGCTGGCCAGTCCTCACGCCAGCAACTGTGGGGCGGAAGGAAGCCAGAACGGGCTGACTCCTGTTCTTCCACTTTGGTCCCTTTTCCTGCCCTTTCTTGGATAGCTACTTGTCACAGCTCCAATTTCATATTTTAAAATTGTGACAAGATATGCATAACAGAGTTTACCGCATTAAGCATTTTTAAGTGGCACTGAGTTAATTTATGCTCTGTTGTGCAACCAGGGATTTTCATTTTCCAGACAGATCTCTGTATCCATAAAACAGTATCTCCCCACTCATTTTCTCCACAACTCCTGGTAACTATGTTTCTAATTTCTGTTTCTGTGAATTTGATTATTCTGGGTACATCATGCAAGTGGAATCATACTTGCTCTTTTATGTCTGGCTTATCGCATATAACATGCCTTCATATTTTACTCATGTTATAGTGTATGTCAGAATTTTATTCCTTGTGAAGGCTGAATATTCTATTGTACATTCATATCCAATTTTGTTCATCTATCTATCTGTCTTTGGACATTTGAGTCATTTCTACTTTGTGACCAGTGTGAGTAATATTGCTTAAGGACATGGGCATATAGTACACATATGTTTCAGGGTCTCTGATTTCAATTCTTTATTATTTTTTCTTTCCTTTCATTTCTTTTCTTTTTTCTGCTTTTGTATTTAATACTGGGTCTACAGGGTATCACTACATAGACTGGCCTCATAGTGATCCTCCTGTTTTTCAGCCTCCCAAGTGCTGGGGTCATGGGCACACACCACCATGTCCAGTCTCATTCACTGTCTCAGCATGCCTTGGGGGTGGGGCCAGCATGGCAAGCCAGGGATCAAAACTCTGGTCCCAGCATCTGCCTAAGCAGGTGCTTCAATCTGCTGAGCTATCTGACTGGCCCAATTCATTATTTTTTTAAAAAGAAATTTTTTGGGGGGTGGACTGGGGATTGAACTCAGGCCCTTGCGCTTGCCAAGGAAGTGCTTATTCTACTGAGCCATCTCCCTGGCCCCTTAAAAAGAAATTTTATGTTGATTGAACCCAAGGCATCTTCCATGCTAAGCAGAAACTCTGACATGGAAACAAAGCAATAGCTGCTACACCTCAAGGCTTCAAAACTCGTCAGCGGGAGTAAGACTCGGTCCTGAGAGTGGCACAGGGAACAGGAAACAACTAAAGGACAGAGGGGGCTGCCCTGTAACATATAAGATCTAAAGATTTTACATCAAATTTAAAACTGTATTTAACACTGTATTAACACATATTGAAACATGTGAAAATAAATCCAGATTTGATATCTTTTGTCAGTTTAAACTATTTGGACTCAACTCCTGAATAATTCAAATTATAATAAACTCTTGTTAATTTTATGTAAATATTAAATGACAGTTATTAATAAAGAGAATGTAAAATTAGCCAAACTATAGACGGTAGCTAAAATTATGATTTAATTAGATGCATGTTTGTCATCTCAGCACCCAGGCTGAGGCAGGAGGATTACTGTGAGCTTGAAGCCAGCCTGGGCTACATACATTGAGTTCAAGGTCAGCTTTCAGTACATAGTGAGACCTTGTCTCAAAAATCCAGAGGGAGAGAGAGAGAGAGAGAGAGAGAGAGAGAGAGAGAGAGAGAGAGAGA
>NW_004524822.1:1868112-1869522 GCF_000260255.1 Octodon degus
TTTTTTAATCAATGTCTTCTTTAGAAGCAGTTAAAAATTCTTTTACTGCAGTGTTTTTTTCAGATTGGATTTCCTCCCTATGTTTCTGTAGTTCATACGTGACCTCAGATGGTATGAGTTCTGAGAATTCTTTTTTATTTCAGAAAAGAATTTTGCTCTGAGTTCCTCTATAAGTTTCTGCTGTTGCTTATTTACTATTGACACTGTTAATTCATGCATTTGAGCGGAGCTTGGGTCCTCTGCAGTTGTTATGGGTGGGCATTGGGTTTCCTCCATATGTTTCTGCATTTGATTCTTTACTGCAGATATTATTAATTCAGGGATTTCTTTTTTTATTTCCAATCTGAGTTCCTCTATACCTTTCTGCAGCTGTTTCTT
The DNA here is from genome assembly GCF_000260255.1 of Octodon degus. Taxonomy (NCBI): domain Eukaryota; kingdom Metazoa; phylum Chordata; class Mammalia; order Rodentia; family Octodontidae; genus Octodon; species Octodon degus. The sequence continues at coordinate 1,868,491 of NW_004524822.1, forward strand.
TATTTCAGAAGCCGTTGATTCATTGCTTTCAGCTGTGTGATTCCCAATTTTTTCTGTGTTAGTGTCCTTTACACTTGTTACGGGGTGGGCTTGGGTTCTGAGATTGCATTTTGTTCCTTCTTGTCATTTTGTGTAGCACTGTCTTCTGACCTTTGTTGTAGATCTTCGTTGTAGTTAATACCTTAGCACGTATTTTAGTTCAGGTTCAGATCTACAGAGTTTGGATTAATCTAGCTGTGCCTGGCTTGGGTTTGGCTGCTGTGCTCAGCTCCTTCATGCTGATGTCCTTTGGGGTGAACCTGTTATGCCCCTCTGGCAAGATTTTATGCTCCTGGGCTAGCTGGGTGGTTCTATCCTCTGCACTCTCTGCAGGGATTGCAGCTGCATCCCAAGGGGACTCACCTACACTCCGCCTGGGCTGGGACCAGTAATGGGTAGCTGGAAGCTTTCCCACACACTCACTGGGCCTGGGCTATGACTTGGAAACCTCTTTAAAGTATCAGAGGAATCTATGTTTTGTTTAGAGTTAACATCTACCCATACAAGTTTTATTTCTAGTTCTATTTATTCTTCCATTGGTCCCTCTTAATAAGGTCAATTTAAAAAATAATAATTATGCCTGAATATTAGGGCAGTGTATGGTCTCTTGTCAAAGTTTTGGGTTTACAACTTCTGACTGGCTTGCTGGCTTCTGTTATATAATGAAAGACTACAGATGTGATTTTTTTCTGAAATCCATTTATACAGTGACTTTTGTAATGTATATCCAAAGGTAGAGGACTAAGTTTTGTGAAGCCAGCATTTATTGCCAATCTCCACCCTACCCTACTCAGTGGGAACTGACCCTTAAGTCTAATGGAGAACAAGGAGCTCTGAGTTATTACATTTTACTACCTGCCATACCCTGACCTGTTAGGTCAATTTCAAAATTGGCCTAATAGGAAGACAACTGGTATCCTTTGAGGGCTTACTAAGTGGGGTGATAGAGACCTAAGGAGAGAATCTGTATTCTGTATGTGACCCTGTTTTATA
>NW_004524822.1:1869622-1873957 GCF_000260255.1 Octodon degus
GGAGACACAAGAAACAGAGACAGATGGAGAGAGGGAGGGAGGGGAAAGACACACACACACACACACTCTCACACAGAAAGAGAGAGAGAGAGAGAGAGAGAGAGAGAGAGAGAGAGAGAGAGAGAGAGGACTTTGAAAGTGAAATGTTGTTTTGTTGGTATTATCCAATGAGACTTTTAGACAGCTTAGCCATAATTGGTGTATATTCAGTTTATGTGTGGATACTTAAACATTGGAGAATTGATTTATTCTTTAGAATTCATTTTGATTTATGTGCCTTAAGATATAAACATTTATCTAAATGCTTAGAGGTGTTAAGAAATGTTAAGTGTTTATTTCTTAATGGTGCAAAATATTTCTTATGCTCATACTTAGCTTTTTCTCTAACCCCATGAAAGGCTCTTTGATTTTAATGCATTTTTCAAAATACTGTATGTATTTTTAGTGAAATCACTTAGAAAGCAAACCATAAAATAAGAGTTGTTGTCATGTATTTTGAAGTTTTCTGGTCATGAATTGAATTTGTGCCTGCTTCTTTGGGAGGGCTGTGAGCTGTGGAGTGCTCCGAATGTCATTCAGAGATGGGGACAGTTGGAAAGTACCACTTTGTTTTACTCCACAAAGTTAGGAATTATTCATATATTAGACGATAGTAGAGTAGTTGAACTTTGATTTCTCTTACAAAATGAGACAGCTCCTGAACAATCAGTACAGTTTGTGTACAAGGAAACCCTAATCAAAATGTGCCTTTCCCCTACTACTACCTTGACCTTGTTAGTAATTCATTTATAAGAGTTTTTATTTTTTTAGGAAATAATAGCTAGACCTTTTTATTCACAGCTAAACATATTCTCCGGTGATGCGAGTAAGGGAAAACGGAGGAAGCTGCTAACTTATCGTGCAGGATTCAGTTAAAAAAAAAAAAAAAAAGGATGAAGTGGATTTAAAAAAACAACAACTAAACCACCCTGTGAAAAAAATCGCGATTAGCGAAATGAACCATATTAAAATGCATCCATAGGCGGAATGCTTGATGGTATATTCACTAGCTTTCTGTTACCATTACAAAATACCGGTGACAATGAGTTTAAAGGAGGACACAGTGACTGCAGAGAACACATAGGGAGGTGTTAGTCCCGGGTTGGTTGCTGTGGTTACTGTGCTACTTTGGGGTTGGTGGTAAGGCAGCACATCAGTCGCAGCAGGGGTGCGAGGTGCAAGTAGACACCTCAGGGCGGAAGTAGACGCACCTCAGGGCGGAAGTAGACACTTACCTCAGGGCAGCTGGGAAGCCAAGAGAGAGAAGGGGCAAGTTCTAATGTCCCGGTCAGGGACACACATCCCATGACCCAAATTCTTCCCCGAAGACCTCGCCTTCTAAACATTCCACCACCTCCCAATAGCACTGAGCCGTTAAACACAAGGGTCTTAGGGGAACGTTTCCAAACCACAGTAGAATAATATTTTAATTCGGATCCCATTTCTGTAAAAGAAAAAGCTTTAGGAAAATTATTTTTAGCCGTCACAGAATACACTCATATTAGGAAAAAGGTAGGGCAACAAAGGAGAGACCACAGTGAAGAGAATGCATAGTAGTACATCCTTTTCCTTGGTGAGGAGCTATGTCTCCAGGCCCACTCTGTAGCAGAGCAGCACCCTCCATCCTTCAGTTGTTCTGTTCCCTGTGCCACGCTGAAAACCGAGTCTTACTCCCACTGACCTGAATTTTGAAGCCCTGAGGTGTAGCAGCTATTGCTTTGTTTCCACTGTGGATCCCCCGTCTGCTCCTTGGGAGGCCTTTGTTCCACAGACATTGTGGAGGAGGTTGTGCCGGCTCTGCTCTACCTCACAGTTATGCTCTCTGAGCTCTGCTGTGTACCTGCAAGTGTTCTGGGAACAGGATCAATGGTATTAGATGAAGCAGATGTGGCCCAACCCTTGCCCATTCTAAAGCTAGCTGGGACTGAGACAAACAATTCGTGCACATGGTGGTAAGTTCTGCACTATGGAAGAAGCTTGGTATGAAGACACACAGAAGATTTCAGAGAGGTGTGGGGAACTCAAAAGGAGTGCTTGAAGATGAGGAGGGGAAGTCTTACTCACAACAAAGTCCTGGGAGTGAGAGGGAACCTGGACAGAAGATGTACGTGGAACTCAGATCTCAGAGAGTGTGGAGAGAGGCATGGAAAGGGGTTAGGAAGAGCTTTGTAAGCTGTGTGGATGCATTTAGACTTCATCTTTAGGGCGCTGAGGTGCCTCAGAAAATTAAATCAGGATAGTGATAGGTGGTGTGTGTTATAGAACAATCGCTCCAGCAGCAATGTGGAGAGTGGTTGGCAGGCGCAAGCAGTGGGCTGTAGGGATGAGTTGGTGGGAGATGGTGTGGATTCTGGAAGGGATAGTGGGGCTAAGACAAAATTGGTTTAATTACAAAAGAGAAGATTTTATTTGTGTGGTGTGGTGGTGGTGGTGGTGGTGGTGGTGGTGGTGGTGGTGTGTGTGTGTGTGTGTATAGTGGGCTGTGGAGGAAGGTCCACTGGTGGAAGAAAGGAGACCTAGAATAACATGCCCATGTCCAAATTCACAGTGGGGTAGTGAGAAGGAACAGATTGCTGAGGTGGGAAGACCATCAGTCCTCCAGGACACACTAGTCCCAAAAAATCTCTGAGTCATGTCTAGATGGAAACTTGGCTCTGAAGTTCAGGAATGAAGTTTGAATTGAGGTGAGTGGCCACAGATCCTGAGAAAAGGAGACAAAAGGAAAGCACCACAATGGTGGATTTCTCTCTGTGTCGCTGCTTGTTCTAAACTAGCCCATGCTTATATTCCTTTGGAATCTCTGAATGTGGGTCATTGTTTCTTTTCTTTCTTTAAAAAATAGATTCATCTGTTTGATATAGGGAAATAATGTTTTGCCAGTACTAGGCACCATGAAATGTAAACACAATTGCTGTCATAAACATGGATATACTTTCAATGATTGAAAGTAGTCTTGCATTAGTTACCCTGTTTGCCAGTAGGGTGAAAAAAGTTTTCATGTTTTAACACTATGTACATTTGATCCAAATTCAAGAGGCAGATAAAATTTGATTTTTAAAATTTCGTTATTATAGGGTCTCACCATGCAGCTCAGACTTGTAGTGATCCTCTTGCGTTCAAGCCTCCCCATGCTTTACGGGCATGAGCCACCCTGTCTAGACTCTGGCTGGCTCAGCTTGCCCTGGGGGCAGAGCTGGTGTGGTCTGTGGTACAGGGATCAAACCAGAGTCTCTGTGCTTGCCTAAGCTTGCCTAAGCAGGTGCTTTAGTCTGCTGAGCTATCTCATCAGCCTTAAAATTTGAATTCTTTCAACATTCATTAAGTTCTATAATAACATCTGGGTTTGTATTCCTCTCACTAACCACGTTCCCTGCTAAGCACATCATAACCATAGCACAGGGAGGTGAATGATGAAAGAAAAAGTGTCTCAATACCCTAGAGAAGAGTGCTTAGTGAGGCATTTATATTCTATTATATGATGAAACATCCGATCATGCAGCATCTTATTACGGATTACTAGCTAATAATTAACCAAAGCAGACATTCTGAGTGATGACAAGAGCAAAAGGAAAAATAGAGGAATGGAAGAAGGAAAAACCAACACAAAGGGATCCCACTGGTATGACAGGAAAGTTCTGTGTCTACCTTCATGGGTCAGGGTTGGCCTGGAGGTCCCTGCCTATGGGCGTCTTCTGTCCTCATCTTTGTTCCTCCTAACTGGGGCCTTGCCTCCTCTATCCTCCACTTCTTATTGTTCAAGCCACAGGATTTTCATTTTTTTTTTTATGTAGCATTGTTGGGGATTGAACGCTGTTTCTTGCATATGCCAGCCAAACACTCTACCACTCAGCTCCACTCCCAACTCTCATTTCTATTTCATAGTAGATGGAATTAGTAGTGATTATGGATAGTCCATCTTTGCTTTGGCCTTTGGCACTCAGAAAATCTTCAGCATCTTCAGAAAAACATTATATAGATCAGTGATGTAATTGCTGATTGTTTAAAAAATGGATTCTGTTTTTTAATATACTGTTTTCACAAAATCAAATAATAAAACTCAAAAAGAGATTTCTTAAAGCAACTTAAATCAACTGCTTTAATAACACACAATGACTAAATTATAGTCATTAAATAAAAGAGCTACTTTGCTGTTTTTCTTTTTCTAATTGAAGTTGGAAATTTATAAATAGTTGTTAATGGTGTTAAGAGCAGTTTGAAGGGCGCTGGGGATATAGCTCAGTAGAATAAGAGCTTGCCTGGCAAGTTCAAGGGCCTGAGTTCAATCCCCAGTTCTGT
>NW_004524822.1:1874057-1878466 GCF_000260255.1 Octodon degus
AACTGTCTCATTGCTATATGTTTATCAATAAAACTTTGAAAAGAAAAAAAAAAGGTCCTACTGCAGGTATAGTCTTTTTGGGGGCTGGGCTGTAACATAAATTTTGGTGGGACACAATTCTTTAAAAACACACTGTCATTTAAAAAACCCCACAGACTGGTGGCTTAAGTAACAAAAGCTGATTTGCTCTTGGTCCTGGAGGCTGGAATTCTGACATCCACGTGCTGCTAGGTTTGGTTCCTCCCAAGGCCATTCTCCTTGGCTCAAGATTGCCACCATTCTTGTCCTGACATGCCCTTTCCTGGGCCAACTTTCCACTAGTGTTTCTTCCTCGTTTTACAAGGATGCTAGTTATGCTGGGTTTGGGCTTACCCCCATGACCTTGTTCAGTCTTGCTTACTTCTTAAAGGTTGTTTCTTAATAGTCATGTTCTGAGGTCCTGGGAGGTAGGATTTCAGCCTGAATTTTGTGGGTACAAATTTCAGTATGTGAAGGTGTCCTATTTGGGATTACTCCATGATTATTTGGTATCTGTCTACATGTAACAAAAGCATGTGTATTTCTAGCATATATATATATATATTATATATATATATATATATATAATATATATATGAGTAGTTTTGAGTGAGGTTTTGCCATAGAACTACAGTCTGTGAAAATATGTCATTTTAATTATATATAGAAGGTGCTTTCCATAAAAAAATGAAATTGGTTGTATTTTCTATAACATGGGTTATCACACCTAACATCCTGTCACTTTATACAACTTTTTTCTTTTTTTGAGATAGGGTCTTGCTATTAGTTCAGGCTGGTCTGGTAATCCTACTGAATAGCCTTAATTTACAACTGGAATTATAATTACAACTAACTGTAAAATTTGCAGTTGTTTACAAAGCAGCTGTGATTACATAAATTGTTACATTTTTCAACTGACTTTACAATAACCCCATTTCTTAACCACACTAGGTATCAATTAAGATGTTGAATCTCTATCTATGAAGTTAAAAATTTGGTTTCAGAAAACCACACACCTGCTTCCTATTTTTATAGCAAAACTGAATACCTTTGCTGAAGATATATCTTAAGAAGAAAGAGTACATCATTTATCTACATTAAGAAATAACTTTAACCTGGGAGAATGCCACTGTCCCCAACACTCTTCGTCATAGTGGATTTGGTCCTGAGTCATAGTGATTCAGTAAGATGCAGGATTTCAGATGCACTTTAGGGATGCGTTTTCTCATTTGAGTGGATGAGCTTGTTTGAGTCGCTTTTCTTCTTTGCCCACCTCCCTCCAGCCCACTTTCAACTGCAGATTATCTGCCTCTGCTTTTGGTAGGCCCTCCCTGTCCCTCACACTAGGCTGGGCCCCATGTTTCAGCTTCTTCAGCTAGCAGCTCTTTTCTAAGAACCCCTCACAGGTATCAGCAGCTGCCCATCTTCCTCTGTTGTTCAAAAGCTTCACCATGATGATCTACAGTCTTCTCTGTCACTGTAACCAGTCTAGCACTAAAGAGATCACAAAACAGATATTAATTTTTATTTTGCACAAGTAGATGAATTGACTTGATTCATTTAAATAGGCATCTGTTTATAGCTTCTTATGCACACATTATTGCAATTAAAAAGAATGTGAATAAAGCCCTCCTCCTTTCTAGTAGTGTCCTCACAGTCCATAGAGGCCATTTTATATTAAATGATAAATACAAACCCAAAAGATAAAGGGAGACTTGACTGGATTGGAAAATGACTGAAACTTTTAAAAAATCAGATTTAAAGCCCAGGGCTTTAATCAACTTGTTCTGAGTGTTCTCCAACCCAGAAAATTATTCAGACTATCTTACTTCAAAGGTATACATTGTTCCTCATGAGTTTGACCTTCTTGCTTAGTTAATGGAAAGGGAAACAATTCACAAATGAAATCCAAGTTCAAATACTGTTACTATCTCAGACCTGCTGAGCGAGCCCATTAAAGTCACTCTGAGCTTCACTGTTCTCCAATGAAAGATACTTTCTGCTAACTAGCTTGTTATGAAGATCACAAGTCAGAACATATGTAAATACTTGACAAATTTAAAGCACTACACAGGTGTTAGCTATTGTATCTTTTCTGTCTTAAAAATGATTCCTATCTTAAGAACTCCATTTTTTCTTTTTCAGTTGGAAGAAAGAGAATGACAATTTTGTTCCTTCTAGTAGGTATAATTATCTAATTCCTTTGTGAAGAATAAAAAAGTGGCCTGGACACTTAGGCTTTTTATAAAACATCTTTTTGGTGTCATGTGGTAGACATCATTTCATGATGGCTTGATGTTTATTGTTTAAGGATACTGAAATTTACACAAGTTTGTTGAAGTTCTTTCCTTATAAGCTCAGAGGCACTTGGTGTCAAGGTATTCATTTTTTTAGATGAGGACATTGACATGTAGATATTTACTAATGTGTGAGACCCTTATGTTACATCTTGGTCATGTCCTGTCATAACACATTAAAGGCAAATTTGAATTTGGGTATGGCAGCACATCCTGTAATCCCAGTAATTTGTCAAGCTGAGGCATGAGGCACTCAAGTTTTAAGTCAGCTTGGGAAACTTACCAAGACTTTGTCCCCAAAACTAAATGAGGCAAAATAATAATTATGAACCTGTCTTTATTTATTTTGATGACAATATAGCAATCTAATAGGGATAACCCAAAATAATAAAAATATTAAAATTAATATATCTTTTATCACTAGCTTAGTTTTAAAGCTTAACTGTGCTTTTAAAACATATTTAAAAACAAAAATTGTGCGTATTTATGGGTAATAGGTGATACTCCAATATACAGACACATTATGTAACGTTCAAGTCAGGTTAGTCATATCTATCTCCTCAAGCATTTGTCGTTTCTGTTCGGTGCCAACTTCCAAGCTCCTTTCTTGTAGTTTTTTGAAATGCACAATCCATTGCCATTACATCTAGTCAGCTCACTGTGCCATGGCATGCCAGAGCTAGCTTCTGTCTACTGATAACTAAGGGTCCACTCATCAAACCTGTCCCTATCCTTTCTTTCCTCATGATGCCCAGCCTTGGCCCGTCACCATTCTATTTCTGCTTATAAAATAAGATCAACTTTATGATGTTCAGTATATGTGTGAGATCATGCAGTCCGATCCAGGCTTTTTTCACAGTAACATAATGAGTTGAGGTTCCATCCATGTTGACAGAAATGACTGGGTTTTATGCTTTCTTATGGCTGAGTTCCCTGGTGTGCATTTGCCACATTGTCTTAACCCATTGGCCAGTCAATGGTTGCTGAGTTTCCATGCTTTGAGTATCGTGAATAAACCTGCAGTAAGCGTGGGAGTGGAGGTGTCACTCAGACACTCTGATCTTGTTTGCTTTGGCCTTATAGCCAGTAGTGGGATTTCTGGATCATATTGTAGTAGTGTTTTTAATTGTTTGAGGAAGCTGCACATTGTTTTTCCTAATGACTGTGCCAATTTAGAGTCTCACTAAAAATGTGCAAGAATTCTCCTTTTTCCATTCCTCTCTAGTACTTGTCTTTAGCTTTTTGATAAAAACTGTTCTTACCTGAGTAATGCGCTATCCCACTCTGACTTTGATTTACATTTCTCTGATAATTAGCAATATTGAACATTTAACAATATTCCCTTTGGCCATTTGTGTATCTATCTAGATCTGTTGCTTATTTTTATATTGGTTATTTCTTCTTTTGCTGTAGAGTTATTTGGGTTCCTTGTACATTCTGGAGATTAACCTCTATCCGATGTATGGCTGGCAAGTGTTTTCTCCCTTCCTGTAAGTTGTCTCTTCCCCAGTTTCCTTTGCTGAGCAGAAGCTTTTAGTTGTTGTAATTCCATTTGTCTATTTGAGCTTTTGTTGCTTATACTTTTGAGGTCTTGAGTGGAAAAACAAAAAAATTTCCCATTTTAACACTTTGGAATATTTTCCCTGTTTTCTTGTAGTTTCATAGTTTCAGGTCTTGCATTTCAGTGTTTAATGCATTTTGAGTTCATTTTTGTAGCTGGTGAGAGACCAGAATCTAATTTCATTCTTCTTTATGTAAATGTCCAATTTTCCCAGTACAATGGTTTGAAAAGGTTGTCTGTTCTCTAATGTGTGTTCTTAGAATCTTCATTAAAAAATCACACTTAGATGTGTGGGTTTATTTCTAAGCCCAACATATGCTAATAAAATGATTATATGATCATTTCAATAGAGGCATAAAAGACTGATAAAATTCAAACATACTTCCATGGTAAAAACTGTCAACAAATTAAGTATAGAAAGAATATACTGGGGCTGGTGAGATGGCTCAGTGGTCTAAAGCACCTACTTAGAACAAGCTTAGCAAAGCACAGGGACCGCTGTTCAATCCCCCAGCACCACATGCCAGCCAGCC
>NW_004524822.1:1878566-1883282 GCF_000260255.1 Octodon degus
TATATATTTTTTGTTTTGTTTTGTTTTGTTTTGTTTTTGTTTTTGTTTTTGTTTTGTTTTAGTGAAGGTTCTGCAGGGTGTTCAAGGTCTCACAACTAGATCGGACTAGTAGTGATTTGCCTATTTACAGCCTCCCAAAAGCTGGGATTACAGGCATGTACCACAAAGCTTCAGGGGCAGAGCTGACACCGCAAGCCTGGGGATTGAACCCCTGGCCCCTGCACCTGCTTGCAGGTGCTTTAATCCAAGTATCTGTGTTCTGAACTAGAAGGTAGAGTATATATTTTTTTGAGAATGGGAAATATGTTGTGTGAACTTTTTTTAAAAAAAATGTATTTGGTTGTTTCAGAGTCTCACTATGCAGGTTGGACTTGTGGTGATTCTCCTGCTTTCAGCCTTCCCAGTGCTGGGATTGTAGGCAAGCGCTACCACCCTTGGACTGTAGCTGGCTCAGTGCACCTTGGGGGTGGGGCTGGTGCTGCATGTGGTGGCCAGGATCTCGTCCCTGTGCTTGCCTGAGCTTGCCTAAGCAGACACTTTAGTCTGCTGAACTATCTTGCCAGCCCTGGAAAATATGTTTATAATAGTATATGTCATTTCCTTAGTCTAAATTTAGGACATTTTGCTACGGCACATAACAATTTAGACTTACATAAAAACATGTCAATAACAATTAATTTTTGAAGTTAGTGTTTCACATGCTATAAACTAGGCTTTTTTTTGACTTGAGACAGTCTAGCTTGCAGTTCAAAATGGCCTTAAATTCACTCCGCAGCCTTGGCTGGCCTCAAATTCACAATGATCTTCCTGCCTCAGCCTCCTATGTGCTGGGATTGCGGGTGTGTACCACCATGCCCAGCTGCCAGGCTTCTTTGGATGGGTAAAGAGGCAGAGGTGATTTCTAAGTCTTCAGAGTGAAGACTCCCTGTGAGGAGACAGATGCAGGCTCTTGGACCTCAGAGAGGAAGGTTGTGCTGGGAGAGTCAGCTTGTGAGAGATCTGCAGCTATTGGCCCTGGAAGCCACAGGCAAGAACCAGCTTCTCCTATGGGAGAAAGTGGGGCAGGAGGAGCAGGAGGGGCCTAACACTGAGCTGAAGGTGGCTCTGGCTTAGTGGATGGATGGGCTGAGTCTGCAGAGCATACTGGGAAGCCACAGGCTGAGAATGCAGGAGCTCGGGAGGATCCTGCAGGGTAGCAGCCCAGGACAAGCACATTTCAAGAGGTGGGAGGAGTCAGTATGCCTGGGGCTTCTGACCACTCAGCTGTCATGTCCTGAACATATCTGTTGGATTTGGCACCAGCAATGCTAGTGATCTTAGGGAAGCGTCTTTGTGGGGCAACTGAGGTGGAAGACAGATTGGCAGGGCTTGAGCCTTGCAGGTAGGATGAAGAGAAAGAGTCCACTGAGTAAATGTTGCTAGGTTCAATTAGAAGGAGGGCAGGTGTGAGGTGGCACATAGCAGGTGGCAGGTAGCAGGGGGTTGGGGGATACACTGGCACACTGGGAAAGTCAGAGAGGAAGAGGTGTGTGGACCAGAGATCATTGACAAGCGAGGGAGAAAAGAAGGTGGATATGCAGTTAATCTAATAGGAAGACAGCTGGCTGCTTTTGAGGGCAGGCCCCATCTAGGAGACTCTGGCAAGCACCTAGGGTAGATTTGCAAATTAAAGTCTTAGAATAATTTTAGGTAGCTTGCACTGGTATCTTCTCTGGCCTAGAGAGGAGGAATATTGGATGAAGGAATGGGCAGTTTTGCCAGTTAGTAATGAAAAACTAACTTACTTCTCTTGCTGCAAGCCAGCTCACTATCCTGGACTTCTGAGGTATTCTGTGCTTTATTGGAATAATTAAAGACCCTTTAACTTATATACTAGGAAAAGGCATTTTGAAACTCTGTGTCTTAAAGTTTGATTTCAAATAGCTCTACCCTGACAATTCCAGTGAATGGCCTGGGTAAAAATAAAATAAATAGATCCACTCTGCGGCCCCACATAGTCTGTGTGAACCAAAGGTGATTTTTCCCAAAGGATTCCTACAGCAATGGGTGAGGGAGAAATTAAGTCTGGCAAAGGTTTTCTTTACAGTTAGCAGACAGAGAAGGGGCGGGTGGTGGGGGCGGGGATTGAGATTGCAGCTTAGTGAGCTCTACTGAATGAAAGAAAAGCAGCCTCCAGCTGTTGCTCTGTGAATTCAGTTAAGTTTCCTGCAATAATATTAACTTTGTCCTCTTGCTTTTACTAGGGCATAATGACTACATATGTCCAGCTACCAACCAGTGCACGATTGATAAGAACAGGAGGAAGAGCTGTCAGGCCTGCCGGCTCCGCAAGTGCTACGATGTGGGCATGATCAAAGGTGGTACGTATCCCTGCCCCAGGCCCATTCTGGTGGCCTTGGTTGTGACCCAGTGCTGGCTGTGTGTGTTTGGATAACCGCTGGGGGATTAGTAGTTTCTAATCAATTTTTTCTTATTCTTATTTTTTATTGTAACAAAATGTACTTTCATAATGCATTTCATTTTAAAACATTGGAAGAGACCAGAACTGCAATTTCCAGTATGCCATTTGTATGTTATGTTTTCAATGCAAATAATTATATTTGTATCCGAGGTGTGTGGGAGGTAGTGGTGGAAGAAAAAGAAGATGGCTCGATGAATTATACTTGGAATGTGTTTTCACTTACTGTTTATATTGCTAGTACTAGAAAATGGTATCTGGAGAAAAAACTTCTCAGTTGAGACTTATACTCGTAAGAGCTAAATAGCTAATTTAATAACTTTCCAATTTCTTAACACACCTTGGGAATTTGAATTTCAGCCCCAGAAGGTTGTTCTTTGGAAGCTGAGTCTGAAAGCAGAGTGCTTCATGCTCTCAGTGCTAAAAACAGTTAACTGATACTGAGCTCTAACAAATCTCCAAAACCCACGCTTCGGGTCCCCAGTGATTACCTTTGTGGCTTCTGTGTTTGTGTGGCTTCCTTTCTCCTCAGAGACTAAGCCTTCCCGTTTTGTGTAGAGGGATCTGGAGGCCGGTTCTGGGGGTGTTAGTGTTTCTTCCTGTGGCTGTCTGGTCATCCTCTCTGTGTTCCCAGGAGTCTCCTCTTGAGGAACGCTGCCTCTAGGCTTCTACAGCCATCTCCATAGTGGGGAGGCAGACAGGCACTGTGTAACTAGGCAGAGTCCCAAAGTATCCAGTGTCCCACGTGACACGGGAGAGAGGGAGGGCCCGTTGCCTGCTGATTGTCCTGGAGAGAAGTTTTGAGAAGCAGATGAGGCTTGAGATGAACTAAGGAGAACCAAGCTGCAGTGAAGAAGAGTGAGGATTTTTCCGATGGAAGGTGATTGAGCTCAACGCCTTCAATCTGGATAAAGCAGGGAAGAGAGAGAAAACTAAGAATGGAGATCAAGATGCAGGCAGCTTGATCATTGCATAGTTTGTAACTATAGCTCTTTGTTCAGGCTGACAGTTTGAATACAGCACTTGCAATGAACTGTCTCAGTGAGCAGATGCCATGTTGAATTTACACACTGTGTGAGATGTGACTGTGTGGCTTACATGTCTGAAAAAGCAGCTTTAATTCAAAGGTAATTTATTCTAAGAATGCTATTGCCATATTCAGAAAAGGACACCTTGAGCCATGAATGAGTTGAATAATTAAAAATTTATTTTTCTCTTTAAAAAAAATTGTATGTGTTTGGTACAGGGTCTCGTGACGCAGCTCTGACTCGTACTGATCCTCCTCTTTTCAGCCTCCCTGATGCTGGCATTACAGGCATACACCACCATGTCCAGACTCTGTCTGGGTCAGAGCACCTGCGGGCAGGGCTGGGGGGCCTGTGGCGCCCGGGATCCAGCGTCTTTCTATATTTGTAAAGTAGGCTTAATGAAACTCACAGGAAGCTTCTTTAGGTAACTTGCTAAGTGACAGAACTAGAACGGCTCCAAGAGCAAGGTTGAATTTAAGTGCATCTTTGCGGCTTCAGGGGTTTGCGCGGCTCGTGTGTCTGCTAAGCCAGGATCTTCATGCTTTCTGAGAGCTGAAGCAACCGACCTGTGAATATGTACAAAACATTTTAAAAATGTGGTGGTTCCTGTGCGTCAACACTGTTTCATAGAAACAGTTGTTTTGTCCTAGTTAATATCCAGACTCAATCTGGATAGGAATGCATAAATGCAAAATTATACATTTTCATTTTTAATCATAAAAAATTCTAATTTGCAAAGCCGTGGTAAAAGCCCTCTGAACATTTCCAAATAGGAATCTAGATAACTATGTTCAGCCAGTCAGGGCATGCAGTCACTCGTACATGTGTAGTTACAGCTGTGGAATACGTATGTACATTAGTCCTCTGGGAAGGCCATAACAGAATGCCACACACTGAGTGGCTTAAATGACAAAAATTAATTTCCTCACATTATTAGATGCTAAGGTCAAGGTAATAGAAAATTAGATGTCTGGTTTCGCCTATTTTCCAGGCTTCTTGTGTCCTTACGTGGCCTCTTCTCTGCCCACACACTTCTGGTCTTTTCCTTTTCTACTACTGACAGAAGTTGCATTGGATTTGGCACCCCCTCTTGAGTTTTTATTAAATCTTCATTATCTCCATAAAGGTCCTACTGCAGGGGCCGCCCCCCACCCCTCCCGCCGAGTAGGAATTTCTGCCGACTTCCGGGAACCCCCAGACCCAGTCCTAGCCCAGGTCCGGAATTTCTGC
>NW_004524822.1:1883382-1885663 GCF_000260255.1 Octodon degus
AAAAAAAAAAAAAAAAAAAAGCAGTTTATTTTTTGTGTGTGGCGGGGTACTGGACATTAAACTCAGGGCCTTCACATGGTTCTACATTTCCAACACTTTAAAACTTTTGAATTTGAGACAGAGCCCTGCTAAACTGCTAGGTTGCCCAGACTGGCCTTAAACTCACCGTCTTCCTGCCTCAGCCTCCCAGAATGCTGGGATTGCAGCAGTGTGTCCCCTGCCTTACTAGGAATACTTTGCTTTAACTGTAGATATGAAATATGCACTTAATCATTTTTGATTCTTGCCACTTTCTCAACTCAACATTTTGGGTAGGAGAAAACACAACATGGATGCAGTAGGCTGTCAATAGGAACTCCGTTCTGTTATGCATCTCTTTTCATTCCTGTGAAGGCTTGAATTCCACTGCACAGATCCAGCATGTCTGATGTATTAGACATGTCAGTTCAGGATTTTATGTGGCTCTGTAAAGATACCCATCTATGGTGGATGGCTCGTGCAAACAGAAGAGCCAGCCAAGTGGCCTCCAACCCAGTTTGGTTCTATCTACTGCTGGCTCGAAAAATACCTGGCTTTGGGGGAGAAAGTGTGTCAAAGTATTATTGAGTGTGAATGCTACCAACTATGTTCCTTAGCTAGGGCATATTCACTTTTCTTTAGCAAAGACATGTCCGTATACTCTATATGAACACTATAGGAGACCAAGCACTGGAAGTCTCTCTATTTTATTTATTTATTTATTTTTAATCTAAAAAGGAACTTTATTTTTTCCCATAATTTTATTGATAAACAAATAGCAATGAGACAGTTTCAAATCAAATTGGTTGGACAGTTTCAATAATTAACACATTGCACACATTCTTCCTACTGGTTAATTGCTGTACAATATGAGGACATGATAGCCTATTTACAAACACCATTAGAACAAATCACTCTATTCACTAAGAGAATGCAACTATATATCTATCCTAACCACCCTGAATACACAGATACAAAATGGATATTCATCTGTATACCTTTTTTTGTTAAGTTCCGTTATTTGAACATTATAGGTGTGTAAACTCAGCAAAATATTCTAAAAGAGTCTAGTAGCCCATAATAGCATTGGGTCTTCCACTTGACTGGCAATATCAGAAATTGTTGACCTGAGTCCCCTACAGCTCAACATAACACCATGGCTTTACTTCCTATACCTCGTCTTTATACTTTTCTGCTGGATGGTCAAGACCAAGTTAAAGCAGGACCTGTGCAACAAGAGTTGTAGCTTTTGGGTCTGACAAGGTCAGTGAAATCCCCTCAGGATTTATCCTGAGATCCCGTACCTCAGATTGTAGAACCTTTGTCAGTGTCAGCCATATGGATGAGTCACGGCCATTGCTTGGCTAATGTGTTCTCTGTGAAAGCCTGAGAGAATGTTTTCTCTCCATGTGACTCTCCTTAGGCACACTCTACATCATCAATCATTTTCCTCTTTGGCCCCATAATCTTGATCAGAAAATTTGGGACACTACTGAGTTACATGACATTACAGTACAAGTTCTCATATGTCCTGAGTCTTAATTAACCTTAGAAGGTTAGGGCCAAAATGTTGGCTTTCTTTGCAGCCCTCCTTTTTCTCCAATTTTGGTCTGAAAACTAGGTTGTTAGCCATCCAGAAGACAAGCTTATTGTTATTACCATACAACTAAGGCTGTTAAGCTTACCCTCACTATCTGTCTGCATATCAAACATCCTAGGCATAATATGGAGCAGATATTTTTCATCAAGTATCGATATGTTGAACTTTAAGTCCCTACAGAATATGATAAAAACATTAAAAATTAGAATATATTTTTAAAATAGGCATAAAGAATTATATACTTCTTATGTTTGCACATAAGTCCAAAAAACTCACCATATACAACCTGGAAGCAGGACAGTCCCACAATATTCCTTTTCCTGTCTCTTGCTTTAATTCACCACACCATTCTTTTTGAACAACCATCTACCTGAGAGATGTCATAGCAGCAACTGGAATGTCATGACAAGCAGCCCATATTCAGAAGACCAGAATAACAGGCACTCCAAGCATGAAACTACTATTACAAATTAGCATCTGTAGTGCAGTAGCTTAGTTCACAGGTATCAGGATATATAGTTTGTCAGAGCGAGAATCTTTCCAATTAACTGCTAGATTAAAAAATCTGAAGATTCTCAGGATCATTGCCTTGCCCATCTTCTGCATATAAATGTATGGCTTGGCTTATTCATGTTTCCTAGCTCTTCTCCTTTCCCTCTCTTG
>NW_004524822.1:1885763-1931139 GCF_000260255.1 Octodon degus
CACACACACACACACACACACACACACACACACACAAATAAATAAAATTAAACAAAATGAAAGAATATACCTTAACATAATAAAAAAAGGCTGTGCATGCAAGGCTTATAGCTAACATAATACTCAAAGAAGGAAAGCTGAAAGCTTTCTTTTTGACATCTGGATCAAGACAAGAATGCCCAGGCTCTCTACTTTGATTCTACAGTACTGACATTCCTAGGTAGTGCAGTCAGGCAAGAGAAAGAAGCAAAGGCATCCAAATAAGAGAAAAGGAAGTCAAATTGTCACTGTTTAAGGATGACTTGCTTTATGTAACATGAAACATGAAAAATGTCACAAAAACTTTTAGGAGTAATAAATTTAGTAGAGCTTCAGGCTATATTCTCAACACATGAAAACTGTTAACTTGTTTGCAGTACAATAATGTATTTCTAAAATAGATATCAATAGAATAATCCTATTACTAAAGCCATAAAAATCCTAAAATACGTAGGAATAAATTTGACCAGAGAATTTAAAGATATCTATACTGAAAGTTATAAACATTGAAGAAAAATTGAAGGGGGCAATGATAGTAAGATATTCCTTGCTGATAAACTGGAAAAGTCAGCATTGTTAAAATTTCCTTACCAGCCAAAGTGAACTAGAGATTCAATGTAATTCTTATGAAATTACTGATGACTTATTTCACAGTCACACACCAACTATCCTACTAGCTCTATGGAACCATAAATAACCTGGGATAGCCAATGCAGTCTTGAGAAAAAAGAACAAATAATGTGCTACCTGACTTCAAAATATGCCACAAAGCTGTAGTAATCAAAACAGCATGGCATTGCTAATGTTACAGTTTGGAGTAAGAAAATAACATACTACTCATGTAGATAGAAAAATGTAGGCGTGTATCAAGAATAGCCTAGAAGACCAATGAATGATCAAAAAATTAGAATATTTTCTTTTTGTTTAATTCATATTTATTACAATATGTTATTATATTTGTCTCTATTGATGAGATGAACTCTCAACCCAGGAATTAGCATTACACTTTTCTTTAATCCTTTATCTTTTACCAAAATTGAACAGTTATTAATGTTAATAATGATACAACTAAATCAATAGTTTTAAGAACCAAATGTGAATAACTTTTTTTGATTGTGTAATAATGGCAAAAGAACTCTAGCTGAGTGTGAACTCAATTTTTTTTTCAGAAAGCTGGAGTAGTAGTTCATATTTAAATTTGATTTAAAAAAATCAAAGAAATATTAGTTGTTCTTTATCAAAGAGACTCTGGTTGTTTTATGTAATAACATAATATTTTCCATATTAGATATTCACATAGCCATTGAATTTATCCAAAACATCATCAATATTATCATTTTTCATTTGTAAGCAAAGAAATATACTGAATCAACTAATTGAATTAGGGCTGGCCAAATAGCTCAGCAGATTAAAGAGCCTGCAGGCATGCGCAGGGGCCAGGGGTTCGAACCCCTGGTGTGCTGTGCTGGTCATGCTCCCAGGGTACACTGAGACAGCAATTGAGACTGGGCGTGGTGGTGTGTGCCTGTAATCCCAGCTCTTGGGAGGCTATAAACAGACGGATCATTACAAATCCAATCTAGTAGTGAGACCCTGAAAACCCTGTAGACCATTCCCTAAAAAAATACAAAAAAAAAAAAAAAATTAAAAAAACTAATTGAATTATGTACAAGAACCTAAAGATGAATGTAATGCCTTACAACATTTTTAAGTGACAGGTTCTTCTCTGCAAGGAGACACAGATATTCAATATATAAAACACATAAAGGCTGCTTTGCCTTAGCCTTGTCTCAGTGTGATGTTAAAGAAGAACCTTTGTGCAAGCCAAGCCCTCCAATGAGTGCAGTTTGTAGATCATTGACCTAATGTCACTCCCTCAGCTTCTACATAAAGCAGCAAAGGCCCAGCAGGATTCAATGTCCTGGGCTGGGGAATGGCTCAGTAGAATAAATACTTCTTTGGCAAGTGCAAAGGCCTGAGTTCAATCCCCAGTTCCGGAAAAAAAAAAAAAAAAGATTTAGTGACTTGATCCAAGGGAACTTCTAGTAGAAAAATTGAGCCTCAGTTTTGAGTCAGACTTCTTTCTCTTTCTTGCTTATCCTTTTTCTATGCTAAGACTCACATTGAATGCAAAAAGCAATTGATTACAAATGTGGGTGGCATATTAATTCAGTAAATGCTTGCAAATGCATCTACATACTCCAAAGAAAAGAAATCAAGGTTCGGTGAGACAACTCAGTGGCCTAAAGTGCCTGCTTCAGCAAACTTAGGCAAGCACACAGGGAACTGCGGTTCAATCCCTGGCAAAACATGCTGTACCAGCCCCACCCCCAGGGTGGGCTGAGCCATCCCCCCCCCACCACAATAAAAGAAAGAAATCAAATTTACTGTATCCTTCCAGGGACCATGATGACACCAAAATGGCAGTGATCTATTGATCCAGCAAGCTAAAGGAATTTGGCTTAACAGGTTCACAACTGATTTGTGCAGTGTGTTCCCTTTCAACTGTAGTTATAACAGTGGTGGTAGATGCAGGCAGTGTGGAATGTGTCAGGCTGCCTCTGGACTGTGGAGGTTAGAGAGATGGGAAGATAGTTAATGATTACTTTGAGTCAGAAAATATGATCATGGAGAAATCAAGGTGCCAAAATCATAGTCAAATTCTATGGAAAGAAAATGTTGATGTCCATTACTTTAGTATGTCTGAGAAAGTAAGATGAACAGTTTTTCCCTCCAAAATTTGTTAAAAATGAAAGAGATCTCTTGATCTATAGTGCTCTCCATTATGAAGTAGCGACAAAGTCCGCTGGGATTGCTGGTTCAGTTGGGTGAGGTGTGATAGAGGGACCATGATGACCCTTATAAGAACTGTGTGACCTTCAGGGATCTAAAGGTAGATGTTTGTGCAACTTTCTAACAAATTTGGCAGAGTATGTTGGGATCAGCTCATTTCATAACTGAATAGTATTCCATTATGGAGAGGTGCTGTGTTTCATGTATGCATTTATCAACTGATAAGTATTTAGATGGAATACATTGAATCTGTAGAAATATGAATTTTTCTAATCCATGAACAGGCTATCTTTCCATTTCTTGATGTCTTCCTGATTTTCTTTGATCAATATTTAGTTTTCAGTGTACATATCCTTCACTTGCTTGGTCAGATTCATTCCAAAGGCTCTTTGTTTTTGTGGCTATTATAAATGGTATTATTTTCTTGATTTTTTAAAGATAATTCTTTGCTACTATATAGAAACACTATTGTTTTTTGTATGTTGATTTGTATACTGAAACTTTAATAAATTTGTTTATTCTAACAGGTTTTGGTGGAGTCTTTAGGGTTTTGTATATATAGAATTGTATATTGGAGTTCTTCAGAGGAACATAATCAATTATATATATGAATTCATTGTGTTGGATTACATAAGGGGCTGGATAGTCCCATTAAGTGACTTATGTAAGATTGTCCCACAGTGGCCATCTGCAAGGTGGAAGCCCTAGAAACTATAGCTTCTCATCTGAGAAGCTAGATTCTGATTGCAGCTGAAGGCCTGGAAGCTCTCTGGAGATTCACTGGTGTAAGCCCATGTTTAAAAGCTGAAGCAGGCTGAACCTGACGTCTGTGGGTAACAGATTCTCAAGAAGAATCTAGCTTGCATGTGGCTTAGTTGTTTCAACTGGCCCTCTGGCCTACTGGACAATGCAACATTCATATTGCACTTGTTTCTCTCTCCCTTCTCTGATCCACGTGCCATTTGCCTCTGGAAATACCCTGGCATACCCACACTGAAGTGTGCTCTAGTAATTTCAGTCTCTCAACCCAGGCAAGTTGACAATCAAGATTAAACATCACAAAGATCAAGTAAAGGGAAGATGGGGTGACTTAATTTCTTCCTTTCTAAATTGAATACATTTATTTATTTATTTATTTATTTATTTAGTACCTAACTGCTCTGGCTCTTCCAGAACTATGTTGAATAGAAGTCAAGACAGTCAAGGTCCTTGTTTTGTTCTTAATCTTAGATGAACACCATTCAACTTTCACCACTGATCGTGAGTATAGGTGTAGATTTGCATAATAACCACAAGGAGGTATATTTCTTCTATACTTAATTTATTAAGAGTTTTTTTTTTAATCATGAAAATATGCTGAATTCTGTCAAATGCATTTTTTCACCTATTAGGAGGGTCCTATGATTTTCGCTGCTTATTCTGTTATTATAGTGAATCACATTTATAGATTTGCCTATGTTGAACTGCCTTTGTGTCTCTAGGTAAATTTTAATTAATCATGGTGAAAGATTCTTTCAGTCTGCTATTGTAATTGGTTTGCTGGTGTTTTCTTGAGAATTTTTGTTTCTATATTCATCAGGGATATTGGTGTTTAATTTTCTTTTCTTGTGTTCTTGTCTGACTTTTATATCCTAGTAATGTAGTCTCATAAAATATGTCTGAAAGAATTGTCTTCTCTTTAATATTTTTTTTTGTGTGACCAGTTCAGCCTGCTCTAGGGGTGAGGCTGGATGGCATGTGGTGCCAGGAATCGAATTGTGTCCCTGCGTGTTTGCCTAAGCTTGCCTAAGCAGGCGTGTTGGGTGCTGAGCTATCTCTCCGGACCCTCTTCTCTTTAATTTTGTTGAAAAGTTTGGAAAGAATTCATATTAATTCTTTAAATATTTGGTGGAATGCATCAGTGAAGCCAGTGGGTACTCAGTGTTATTTGATGGGAGACTTTATTACTGATTCAATTTTCTGCTCATTATTGATCTGATAATTTTTTTATTTTTTCATGATGCAGTCTCTGTAGGTTATATGTATCTAGGTATTTATTAATTTCTTCTTGTTTATCAAATTAGTTGGGGATGTGCTGGCCCTGCCCATGGAGCATGGTGAAATGGTGATTGAGACTGGGCATAGTGGCATATGCCTATACTCCCAGCACTTGGGAGGCTGTAAACAGGAGAATCACTATGAGTCTGATCTAGTAGTGAGACCCTGAACACCCTGTAGGCCCTTCCCTAAAAATACAGAAAAAATAAATTAGTTGATAAATAATTAATTATGTTTATGATTCTTTTTATTTTTGTGACACCTCTTCTTTCAGTTTTGATTTTATTTATTTTAGTCTTTACTGTTAGTTTAGCCAACAGCTTGTTAATCTCATCTTAAAAATCAAGTCTTAGATTTATTGATCTTTTGAATTATATTTACTTCATTTATTTTGGTTTTGATCTGTATCATTTTCTTATAATTTGAGACTTCATTTTTTTCTTATTTTTCTAGTTCACTGAGGTTATATTGAGTAATGTCAGATTGTTTGGGATTTCTCTCTCCCTCCCTCCTGCTTTCTCTTTTCTTCATTCCTTTTTTTTTTTCTGTAGACATTTCTGGCTGTAAATAATCTGTCTTAAAACTACTTTTGCTATGTTCCATAATTTTTGGTGTGCTGCTTTCATTTTTTTCAAGATATTTCTAAACATCACTTTTCACTTTTTGTTTGAGTCATTGAATGTTTAGGATATATTGTTTATTTTTTTAATTCTAATTTTTTTTTTTTTGTATTTTAGGGAAGGGTCTACAGGGTGTTCAAGGTCTCACTACTAGGTCAGATTCATAGTGATCTGCCTGTTAACAGCCTCCCAAGAGCTGGGATTATTGGCGTGCACCACTACGCCCAGTTTCAATTGCCATCTCAGTGTTCCCCGGAGGGCAGGCCTGGCACAGCAGGCCCAGGAATTGAACCCCAGGCCCCTGCACCTGTTGGCAGGTGCTTTAATCTGCTGAGCTATTTGGCCGGCCCTCTAAATTTTTTTTTTTTTTGCAGAGGATCATGTTGCTTAATTTTCATTTTTTGGTGTGAATTTTTCCTATTCTTCCTGTTGCTGATTTATAGTTTCATATTGTCTTTAAAAAGACACTTGTTATGATCCCAATCTTTCCAAATTTGTTCAAACTTCTTTTTTGGCTTAATAAATCTATGTTGAACAATGTTCCATGTGAACTGAGACGAACGTTAACCCTGCTGCTGTCGGATAGAATGTTCTGCATGAGCCTGTTTGGTCTGTTTGTGCTAAAAGGTAGATTAAATCTTGAGCTCCTTTTATTGATTTTCTGCTCAGACAGTCTGATGTGGCTGGAAGCAGGGTCTCTTAGTTACTTTCTAAGTGCGCCATAATAGTTGACACAACTTGAAGAAGGAGAGGCTTGTTTTGGCTCATTCTGTAATCTGTTGGCACCAAGGAAGGATGGCATGGTAGAGGGGCAAGGAGGAGGGAAAGCTGCTGGTGTTATGGTGACCAAGAAGCAGAGAGAGTAAAGAAGGAGCTGGGGAAGCAAGTACACCCTCCAGGTCATGCCCCAGAGACCTGTCTGCTGACCAGTCCCCACCTCCTAATGACAGGTGAGCTCAAAGCCCCATTAATCCAGTCACTTTCCCCATGTCCTGCCTATGAGCGCATGAGAACATCTAGATGTAAACTATAACATGGGGTGTTGAACTTCCCCATACTTACTGTATTGTAGGCCATCTCTTTTCTCAGGTCTATTAAAATTTGCTTTATATATTTAGTGCTTAGATGTTGATTGCTATATCCTCTTGAGAGACTGACCCTTTTGTTACTATAAATGACCCTTTTTGATTCATTTTACAGTGTTTTGGATTACAGTCTATTATATCTTGCTACTATGCATATAGCTATGCTGTCTCACATTTTCCATTTACAGGGAGCACCTTTACTAAAGCCTTCATTCACTTTTAGTCTCTATCCTCCTAGAATCAGCCAGTCACTTGACTCTTACGTGTTTTCTTTTGCTTTTACCCATTTTGCTACCCTAAATCGTTTTTGCTGCAAATTTTGATCCATTTACATTCAAGGTAATTACTGGTACTACTACAGCTTAGATCTAGATTGCTGCTCAAAATTCTCATGTATGTAGAAGGTGATTGGTCTGTGGAGGTGAAAACCGCAACAGTGGATTCATTCACTGATGGGTTCAGTAGCTGAACCAGGTGGGGCCTGGTTGGCAGTGGGCGACTGGGTTGTGACCTGGAAGGTGCATTCTTGTCCCTAGCTCCGCCCTTCTCTTTCTGCTTCCTGGCTCCCATTGGTCAAGCACCTTTTCATCTGCCGCACTTGTCTGTTGTCCTATTTTTTTTCCTGGGAGACTGCTGACCATGGGCTGCAAACTTGACCCAAATTAACCTCTTCTCCCCTAAGTTGTGAGTGTTGGCAATTCCATTCAGTCAGGAGGAAGTGACTAAGACAATAAGGAAGGCCATACTACTGCCTCTTTGCTAATTGTTTTCTGGATATTATGTAAATCCATCCTCTTTTCTTGCTGTCTTCTTTTGTCATTAGGTGATTTTTCTCTAAGGGTATGCTTTGAATCCTCATTTTTTTTTAAGTTGACTTATTTTTATATTTATTTATTTATTTATTTATTTATTTATTTTGCAGAACTGGGGATTGAACTCAGGCCCTTGCGCTTGCCAGGGAAGTGCTTATTCCACTGAGCCATCTCCCCAGCAAGTCCTCGCTTTTTAATTTGTTATGTACCACAGGTTTTTTCACCCTTGTAGTGATCATTGCACTGATATAAAACCTTTTAAAGTTCTCTCTCTCTCTCTCTCTCTCTCTCTCTCTCTCTCTCTCTCTCTCTCTCTCTGGTTGTACTGAGAATTAAACCCAGGGATTTTACACTAAGCTACATCCTTAGACTGACCTTTTCTTTTCTCTTCTATTATTTTGAGATATGTTCTCATTAAATTGCTCAGATTAGGTTCTAACTTGTGACTCTCCTGCCTTACTGTGCCAGAGTGCTGGGATTACGGATGTGCGCCACTACATCTGGCTAATCTCAAGCTATTTAAAACTGCTAGAAATTTGAGTTTCATTGTATTATTTCCTATTGATTGCTTATTTTGTGATCATTCTGGTTTTTGTTTTTTAAAAAAGTATTTAGTTCAGGGTCTATAGGGTCTCACTGCACAGATTGGACTCGTAGTGATCCCCCTGTAATCAGCCTCTCAAGTGCTGGGATTACAGGCATGCACTACCACACCCAGTCTCAGTTGCCATCTCAGTGTGCCCCAGGTGTAGGGCGGGCATGGCTTGTAGTGCCAGGGATCAAACCCTAGTGCCCGCACTCTGCCTAAACAGACACTTCAGTTCATTGAGCTACCTGGCTGGCCTTTCATGTTGTTTTTTAAAAAAGGAAAAAACGAGGTCTTCATTTACATTTTTCAAGAATGGCCGTATCTTACTTTAAATATTAGAAGAAAGGTTGGCATTGATACAGAGCCAGATGAAAATTTCAGTCTCTTTTGTTCTTATCACTTGTTTTTCAAAACTAAATTATTTTTGATGCATTATGACTTTCCACGGGGAGAATCTAATCAATGTTGGTGTTCTGGGCAGTAGTATATATGAATTGCGGCTTTAAGATCCCGCCAGCCTGAGCCTCCAAGAACTCCCATCCACGGACGTTTGTTTCGGTGGTTGTGCATAGGATAATGAATAGCTTTTAGAGCTGCAGAGATCTTATGGGGTGCCTCATACACCTCTTTTTGTTTCTGCTCATTGTTCTTGTGCAAGTGGCGTGGCTTGCAACCGCTGAGGCAATAAAGCAAGTTTCCTGACTTTTGGATCAATGCACTTTTTATTGTATGGCACTGCCAAGCTGACCCATTGATGAAACAGATCATGATGAAACAGGTGCATGTATAAGGAAGACATTAACATTCCGCAGGCCAAAGTTTTGACAGGAACAATTACTATGGATACAGAATAGTTGTTTTCTTCTTCAACAAAAAGGTCAATTAACAAACTTGACCTCACTGCACAGCAGGAGGACCCACAATAATTTATATTGCATGTAAAGACAACAATTAAAAAGAGCATTTTCTTCTATAGGCCAAGGATTTTCATGCAGTTTCAATCCTTGTTATGAAATTTATTTTTAAAGGTTTTTTACTATTTTGCCGTACATGAATGTCATTTCATCAAATGGGGCTCTGATTAAGGGTCAGGAGCCTGGTCACAAGAGCCAGGGATAAGCCTGGCTCTTCAATTACTACTTAGGAACTCTGAATATATCGCTCAATTATTTTGCACATTAGGCTTTGGATGTGGTTTGTTCCCTCAGTGTTCACATGTTGAAGTTTGACGTGCTGGGGTTGAAGTGTAAAACCCTCAAAAGGCGTGGTCCAGTCCGGGGTGGTCAGGTCCCTGGGGCCTCTGCCCTCAGAGGGATTAATATAGTTCTTGTGGGATGCAGTTAGTTCCTCTAGTGTGGGTTGTTGTGCAGGAGCGAGCCTGGCCCCTCTGTACTCTCTGGGTTTCTGTCTCACCACGTGATTCCTTCTTGCACACTTTCTCCTGTCATTGTGCTGCCTTTTGTGAGGGCCTCACTAGAGCTGAATCATTAGAGGTCAGCTCAGTCTGCTTCCAAACTGTGAGCTAAATAGTCCTGTCTTCCTTTTAAAGTTCCTTGGGTATTTTTGTTCTAGACATGAAAATGGGTTACTACTTGGCCTTAATTTGTATTTCTGAAAACCACAGGCTTAGAAGTCACTAGTCTCTAAAAGAGCGTTATAATCTTACATGTTGTATTTTGTGATCTATGTTTAGATTAATGATGGAAACACTAAAATGTAGAGCTAGAGGTATGATATACAAGTTTGTCAATCTTAGGAACAAACTCAGTGATTATATTTCTATTTCAAGCTGAATTTAAATTAACAACTAGCAATTGAAATAAACTATATTGGTGTAGATAAAATTATTTTCATTAAAGAACCTGAAAGTGAATTTCTTCTGAATGGGGAATGTCACAAAAGTGAGTTTAATATTATCATCATAATGACCATAATAACATGAGCAAATGCCTGCAAAATTTCTATAAATCAATCGGGTAAGAGGAAGAAGTCAAGAGCGAAGCCTGGCAGCAGGGACTAAGCTGTTTTTCTTATTAGAATTGTAAGAGTCATGATGAAAACTCAAGTCCTAAGATCCAGGAGAATTTTAGAACTCAAGTCCTATAGGCTGGTAGCAACTTCCTAAAAGCTGCTTTGTGGAAAGAGAAGAGGCTCCAAAGCGTGGTTTTTAAGACGTTCTTGAACAATTACATACATAGGCTAGTTCACTGATGCTTGCCTGAAGCAGCAAGTGTGAAGCAACATAACTGAGGCCAGACTTCTTGGAAGTCACAGAAATATATGCCGCTTCTGAGAAAGAAATGTTCTAGTTACACCTGGAGGTGATTGAGCAGATAAAAATTAGTGAGAAGAGTAAAGAATGAAATTGAGTTGTTTGCTTTGGAAGACTAATCGGTATTGCATTTATTTTGTGCTTAAATTTTTGACAGTCTTATTCTACAGACAAATCTGTCTGTCTGTCTGTCTGTCTGTCTGTCTGTCTGTCTGTCTGTCTGTCTGCCTGCCTGCCTGCCTGTCTGTCTGTCCTTCAGTGCTGGGAATCAAACCCAGGGTCTCACACATCCTAGGCAAGGGCTCTGCTATTGAGTTACTCTCCCAGCTCTCAGCTCTATTTAGAAAAATTTTTGAACAAATGCCAAGTCTAGCCCAATTTCCTAGCCTGAATCATTTATAGATAACCTTTGCTGAACATCTATAACGTGAAAGTCTTGTACCACAAAGAGATTTAAGACACATCACTGACTGATCACAAAGTTCAGGCAGCTTAATTGATATATATGACCTCTTCATTTTTTCAGAAGTCTGAGTATTGGTGTTGGCCCCCAAACTCTTGGTGTCTGAGCTTACTCTCTCATTCTTACCTTGTTCCCAGGGATCAAGCAAGTTCTCATTCACTGGTCCTTTGCTCTTCCTGATTTTAACTTCTGACTAGCATTCTTGAAATGTTTTCTATTATCAAGTTAAAGTTCTACTCAAGCTAGATACATTTCCCTCTTTGTGAGTTTCAGTCTCACATAAAAAAATCTTGTATAGAAATAGCAACCACTAGAGCTGGCCAAATAGCTCAGCAGATTAAAGCACCTCCAAGCAAGCGCAGAGGCTGGGGGTTCAATGCCCGGGCTTGCCATGCCAGTCCCGCCCCCAGGGCGTGCTGAGGTGGCAGTTGAGACTGGGTGTGGTAGCGTGCGTTTATAATCCCAGCCCTTGGGAGGCTGTAAATAGACGGATCACTATGAGTCTAATGTAGTAGTGAGACCCTGAACACCCTGTAGACCCTTCCCTAAAATACAAAGAAAAAAAGAAAGGAAATACCAACCACCATCCAAGGCTGTTCTGTGATTTGAAAGCACAAATTATACTTTGATAATTAACAGTTTACATATAGATGTCAAGTCTTACTATTTACTTGGAGTGCAGCATTCTGGTTTAAGTCTTTAGTTTCCAGCAAAAGGCAAAAGATTTATACTATCTGAAGAGAAGCAGAGTATGGTTTCTAGCTTTTAGACTAGATTATCTACCTACTTTCAAATTTTAGTTCTATTTATAATCAAGATCCTTAAACTCTTCTGCTCTATTTTTTGAGTATCAAAAAATCAAGAGAATAATAATACTTAATAAGCTTCTATAGGAATGAATGCAATAACTTTGTATAAGAATGAATATAAGAAGAAAGTTGTATTTGGCTTGCAGCAGTGAGCCCTGCTTGTACTTAATGTCATCTCTAAATAAAGTACAATTCCATTGTACTATCATGGTAATTAAACAAAAACTATTAAGTAAATAATTAATAGGAATTTGGTTCTATTTGGGTAATCAGTAATACATAAAATGTAGCAGCTCACCCTAAGGAGCCCTACAATTTAGTGCTAATGTTAGTGTTTAATGTTCCTTACTTTGTGAATCTTTTTTTTTTTTCGAGTTCTTTCTCCTATTTTCCTAACAAAACCTTGGATTCAGCAAACAGTTCTGTTCATTGACTATCAGAGTGTGTTTTGTCCTGTTATAAATCTCTTCAACTTGAAGTTAGTTATTAATAACTTTATTCATCAGTAACACATTTTCCTGTCTACTGATGCCCCATGGTTTAGTTAAGGACTCCCTACAAGTCATCACCTTTCTGAATTACTATAACACTGTTTCTACAAGTCTAATCAGAGGGTCAGCTGAGCTGCTGAGTCCAAGAGAACCTGTGGTTTTGAGCTCTTTGTATCTTGCCAGCTTGGGGACAAAATTGGACACCTAGGTGTACAGCCACTTTTGTGAGAGCAGTTCTTATGATTGACTGATAGTAAATCAGGCTTTGCTCCTGTCTATTTTGCTGCCCTTGATAATATACACTATATGTTTGCCTGAAGCACTAAGTGTAAACCAAAATAAATGAGGCCAGACTGCTGTCTGCCTCAACTCATTTCTGGTCTTCAGCATGACTCCAATCTGTATGAGGTTTTGATTTTGGGTTTTCAGGTCATAAATCCAATTAACTGCCCCCCCCTTTTGTAGTTATTTGTGCACAGACTTTACAATGATCCACCCATAGACATGCCAGCCATTTATCACTGATGCAACATTGTCAACAACTGCCATCCCAGTCTGAGCTCAAGTGACAGAGTAGCCATGCCAGTTAGCTCCTGGCCCTTGGTTGGTACTGTCCTATCCACACCCAGCTGACCTCTCGGCCCTACATTTAATGTACTGTTGCTCACTGGTCACTTAATTGGGACATAGAGGTCACTTTACATATGCCACATAAAAAGTTAAGTCAAATGGACAAATTAATATTTTAAAAATAAGCTTATCTTCTATAAGTTGTATCCAGTTATATGTTTAATTTGTAAAGGCAGAATAGAATATTTTATGAATATTTTGTTATTGATGGTGAGTTTAAATGATAAAGGAAAGAAAGCGATTTATGTCAATAATTGACTAAATCTTCTCAATATAAATCAATTTCGGTCACATAAGCATGACTAGGGTAGTACCAGAGGCATACTACCATCACTGTCTCTTTCTCTATTTTTTTATACAGTACATGGACCTGTGGAAAGTTTGTTATTTAATTTTGAGTATAAAAAGTAATAATACAAAATGCTGTAACTGTTGTAGCAAGTAAAACTGTTAACTCAAAGAAAAGTAAATCTTATGGGATAAAAGTTAGGTCTAAGTATGATTTTGTGATTACTGAATTTTTAAAATGATATTTAATGCCATGGGAAGATGAATGGATTTTTGATAGCTGATTTTTCTATAGGCATTTGTTTGGAGATGTGCTGAGCCAAACGTTTTTCTGTTGCATTCTTATTTATTTTAGTGTATAACATTATCTTTAAAATATTACCCTAAGCCAAAATTACAGAGTAAAATATTAGCGTTTTATGTTCTGCATCAGGATTTCCAGTAAATGATTCCTTTTAGGACGACATTTCCAATACTAATTTTCCAGGGTTTCTATCTTTCAGACAGATAGTAGCTCTATTTGGTTTTCAACAGGCACACATATTTTCTTCTCTCAGTCCTCTTTCCCTCTAAATATGGTTCTAATACATTAAATGAAAGACTAAAAATGTGTTGTACATTTTCTTTAATAATAATTGACTTTGGAAAAACTTGGTTTTTTTTCAAGGCTGAAGTTCACCAGTTACTCTGTTTAGTCCTTCCCCAAATTAGATGTTGGACATGTGGAAGTGATTTCTTTCACGTGGATATTGTTTATCCTGAAAGAAATGCCAGTTTCTGGCTTAGAATAATGCTTGAATTTTGCAGTTGAGGTCACTGGGAGGGGGAAAGAGTGGAAAAGACTAGGTGACCTCCTTGACTTAAATCCAACACAAAGAATCAGAAGACGGCCTGAAATAAGGGCAAGTAACTGAAAACAAAAACAAAACAACAAAACAGCAGTACAAAGCCCAGCAATGTAAGCTTAAAAAACATACTGAGACTATTAAAAACAAAATCAAGAAAACACTGAAGGCTATTTATGGAGTATTCAAATGGGTAAGGCGGAGCCTGCAGAGGGAAGCCCAGCAGCTGGCTGGTGTGAAACAGGCTGAATGGATGGTGTTGAAAGTACCAGGAAGTTCTAGTCAACAACTTCTGTGGATAACCCACTACTATTATGGACTGCTGGACTATGTTGGATGGTTTTGCTGAATTCACACACGTATAGTATTTAGATGCCAAAAGACTTTCCATCTGTGACAGGACTAAACAAAAAAAGGGGATACAAAGGAAGGATCATTTTGTATTTATATGTACAGAATAGTTAGGATAGATATACAGCTACTTTCGCTTAATTCAATGAGAAGAAAGATTTGTAGTAATAGTACTTGGGTCGGATATTATGTCTGCTTCTTGTACTGTGGATGACCACTGAGAAGATAACAATGTGCAATGTATTAATTATTGAAAATGTCATATTAATCAGCTTTGAAACTCTCTCATTGATATTTGTCAATAAAATAAAATTTAAGGGCTGGGGAGATGGCTCAGTGGAATAAGCACTTCCCTGGCAAGCACAAGGGCCTGAGTTCAATCCCCAGTTCCGAAAAAAAAAAAGAAGTAAGAAAAAAAATAAAATTAAATTAAAAAAAAAGAGAAAAGAAAAGAAAGCACCAGGAGGTATGAAAGCTGGTCTCCCGGGCAGCTACAAAGAAGTGTTTGGTATTTATTTTTATTAACTAAAGTAGTAGATTTGAAACTGCATTAAAAACTGATAATTCTGGCTGAGCTGATGCACCTAAAATTAGGAAAAATAAATATAAACTTCAGATAATAGATCTTTTAGGAAAACATAATGAGCCATTCATTAAAGGAAATGTTCCTATGACTAAGACCCATGATTTGGGGCATAATTCTCAAAGACAAAGAGCAGAATCTACTTTTTACTTCTAAAAAAGTGACACATTTTTGTGTTAAAGCATGAAGATATTTCCAGAGTACATGTATATTTCTCCATGTCAGAGCATGTAGCTTCAAGGAAAAATATAAAAAAAGAAATCGTTCTTAAGCCTCAGGAGTACATTTTATACACAGGACATTATTTTCTATTTGAGAGCAGAAGATACCGTCTCAAGAAGTGAAAAGTGCATCTGTTTTCAAGTTTTAGTAAAAATGGAAATCAGTTTTCACAGGTAGGTCACAAAATCACACCTGGAAAGATGACTGAAACCAGATGAGAGACAGTTGAAGGACATTAGGTGACTGCATTAACCAAGTTAATGTTAAGAAATTGAAGTTTTGAACAAGATATACCTTATATTTTTAAAATCATGAGATTAAACACTGTGAGCTATTACAAAAACTACCTACAAAGATGGCAAGATGAGTAGTGAATAAATCCTAGCTGTTAGCTCTGTGTCCCCCTTGTAGTCTGCCAATTAGTTTACTTAGTCAATTTGAGAAGTTGGAAGTATAAATTTTTTGTTAAAAATGTGTGACTGTTTTTAAGAAGGGCTAAATTTGAACTACTTGGGAAAGACATAGTTTAAAATCCTGAAATAAAAAAAAATAGATGGTAACTATAGTAAGATTAAGTTGATAATAAATTTTATTTAGGAATCATAAAACATTGTTTAAAACAGTGAATATATACAATACATATGTTAAAAAACAATTGGCTTGATTAAAAAGATGGAGCTTCAAACAGATTTATAAAGCAGTTCTGAATTTTATTTTGAAAACTCACACGACAAAATGCCAGCAAGGGGCTCAGTGGCTTAAGCACCTGCACAGGGTCCTGAGTTCAATCCCCAGTACTGCGGGGGAAAAAAAAATGAATCAAAATACCAGCAAGAAAAATGTGTAGAAACATTGGGCTATCTTTTTTTAATCATTTTTCCAAGTTCTCTATGTATTCTACTTCCTATTTTTTAACTTATTTTATGGATTGCCAATATATTAATCTAGTATGTAGCTTTGTTTTGCTTTATTTATGGTATTGTCTGTTTCCATGATTTAAAATTTTAAGATCTGAAATTTATCATACTTTATATTTATAGTTTGCCTTTTGAGATGATTTAATAAATCTGTGACTGGGAATGCTGTTACCTATATCATGTTTTAAAAGTGTTAATTTAAGGCTTTGCTCTTTACATATTTTGCTATTTATTCTACCTGAAAGAGAATTTTGTGTATTATGTGAGGAAGGACTATGAAGTGGCTCTTTTTTATTAATTTTATTGAGAAACAAATAGCAATGAGGCAGTTTCAAAACCAATTAGTGGGACACTTTCAATAATTAATATATTGCACATCATTGTCTTTGTAGTCGTTATTCATAGTACAAGATGCAGACATGATATCCTGTCCAAACACTATTAGTACAAATCTTTCTTCCATTGAATTAAGAGAAAGTAGCTGCATATCTATCCTAGCTATTTTGTATATAAAGATGCAAAATGGTCCTTCATTTATATCCTCTTTTTTTGTTTAGTGTTGTCAGAGATGTGCAGTGGTTCTGCAGTTTACAAACATTTTTTCCATGGCTCCTTCACTAAAATCATAGTTCTAATGGTTTGACTTCATAATCCTTTGTGAAAGAGACTTTGTTCTTCAAAATTGTTTTGGTTATTTATAGTTACTTTTACTTTCAAATGAAATTTTTAGTCTACCTCTAATGAAATTGCATTAAATTCATAAATTAATTTGAGCTAAATTGACATCGCATGGTATTCAGTCTTCCCACCCATTAACATTTTATAACTTTCCATTTATTTGGGGTCCTTTTAAATGACTTTCAGGAAAATTTTTAATTTTCTCCACTGAAGCCTTGTGCATTTAAAGAATTGTTCAGTGCTATCTAATTTACTGTTATTTTGAAATAGTGTCTCTTAAAATATTATATTATCTAGTTCTAGTATGTCATGTGTTTTAAAAGATTTAAAAATTTAAGATTGCATTGAATATTCATTTAACATTTTCTTTGTTAGGGATATCTGTCAAAGCAAATTATTAAGGGGGCTGCATTGACATTATGTATTTAATCATGGCCTGGATTATTGGCTATCTACATTGTTTCTAAGTTTTATAACTTTAACCATGACTTTGAACAACTTTTTTTTTTGCTAAATCTTTGCATATAACAGTAGTTACATTAACAGTAGTTAATCTTTGCATAAACAGTAGTTTTAGAATTCAATTCTATAACTTGAACTTTTGGATCAAAAGCTTTTAGTTTTTCAGACTTTTGATATGTGTTGTCCAAATATATTGGTTTAGAAATCATGATATATCATATGAAAAGAATAGTTTGAAATAATTACAGGTTACAACATTACGAAATATGTTTATTGACATGGAAAATATCATGAAGGAAGTGGCTTATGAATATGCCCAAGCATTTGAGTACATAGGCTAATCTGAGCAGGAAAGAGGAGAGTGAATAGACAGATAAATGGAAGAAATACTTCTTCATTGCACTTCTTTATTTTTCCCTATGAAAAGCGAGATTTCCTAGCTATTTTTTCTTCTAATGACTATGTACATTATCATTACTGTATCAGGTGATAAATTTTACAACTGTTAATTATTTAATTTCCCATTTTACACTTGTGTTAGTTATTTATCTCTTCTTGTTGAGACAAAATGACACCCAAAGTTAAAGGAAAAATGGTTTATGCTGCTCACAGTTTGTTGAGGTTTCAGTCCATAATTGGCTAAGTCTCGGGCAGGGTGACTCGGCAGAGAGCCACCCCAGAGGAGAAACAGTGCAGCAAGAGGGAGAGAGAGGTGCAGGGGGAGGGGGAGACGGAGACGGAGATGAAGACGGAAACAGACAGACAGAGAGAGACAGAGACAGAGAAAAACAGAGACAGAGGCAGAGACAGACAGAGACAGACATACCCAGACAGACAGACAGACAGACACAGACAGATACAGATGGACAGATACAGACAGATACAGACAGCACAGACGGAGAGACAGAGAGAGACAGAGAGACAGAGACAAAGAGAGAACAAGCCTTTTTTCTGTCCCTTATGTTATATGCAGGCTACTCGTCCCCTGGCAGGTGTAGCACTCAAATGCTTAATCCCAGCACCCTTAATCCCAGTATTGCTATTTATCAATAACACTAGATTTAGCTGTCCCATTTAAAACTGCATGAGGCTTTCAGGGGGAAAGCCATTTAGACACAAGCTATAATAGCACTTAGCTGTATTTTTAGCAAGCTTACAAATACCATCAAATAGCTCATTCAGTGTCATCATTTTAACATTAAAATATCAGTAATAAATGATTTGCGGGAGTTAAACTGCTGTGGGTAGATTTGTGGTACCTTTTTCTTTTTCTACTTCTAAGGACTGAACCTTGGGAATGCTGAGCTGCATCCCCCAGGCTTTTATTTGGAGATAGGCTTTGGATGAGCTGCTCAGTCTAGGCTTAAACTTGCAGTCACCCTGCCTCAGCCTGCTGAGTAGCTAGGAACACACACGCACCACCATGCTCGGCACTTTTGTGGTTTTCAATGATGAAAGGTGGCCATCACTGTAAATAGCATGAATCGAGCCTCTGAGTCCATGGGCCTTCCTCTTCCTACTTAAAATTGAAGGGTGAGTGTTTGGCATTCATTCAGGAGTCACTTCAGGAAGCTGTAGAGGAATAAGTTCACTTTTTCATGCCTGTCTCAAGATGTTTTCAACCTCTCTGGAGGGTAACTGGGACCACATTAAGGAAGGGAGCAAGAGGTTTCACAAACAGAGCTTCCTAAACAATTGAAAAAAAAATGTTCTGAAACAATAACATATGCCCCATTCTTTTATTTGAATGTGTTTACTTAAGGCCATGACTGTCCACCAGTTTGATGGTTTTCATTATGTTTAAAGCCTTTGTTTCCCAGCAAGTCATCAGCAGCCATCAGGCTTTCTTGCAGAGGGGTTCTGCAACTGGCCTATGGTACCTCATTCAGATGGCCTGCTTTGCATCATCTGTGAATGCACTCTGCTCTGAGAAAAATCTCAAAGTTGAAATATTTTTATTTGTGCATCTTCTGTGATCAAGGTAATTCACCTCAGCTTCACAGAATAAAACAGGAAAAGGCAACTCAATCTCAGTGACCTTAACCTTCCAGTGAAACTCAGAGATGTTTAGCTCAGCTGGTGAAAGCTCAGTGCTAACGACCCCAAGGTCATGGGTTCTATCCTATTACAGAGCAGAGAATCACAGTGGAAAAACCCTACTGCACTGGCACGGACTCCTGGGACATCTGCTAGCCATTTGCAACTAGGCAAAGGAGAGTGGATATTTAGTGACTCATGTCGTGGCTTAGAGAATCTCCAACTTGTGAGATTGTGAGACCAAGGAGGGGGGCCAGCCTAGAGTACTCCCCAGCCAGAGCCCAGGAAAGGGTGAGAAAACCTGAACTCCTTCTCAGTCAGTAGGTATAGGAAAGAAGAGAGGGCTTTTAACAGCAGCGGAGGTTTCAGATGGCAGCAACTGCAGAGGACAGTGTCCGAGTAACTATCTATAAAGGTTGGGATATCCAGTACCCAGCAAGAGGTCTGGAGATAGAGTCCATCGATGGAGTGTAGACATGTGCCACCACTGGACCTGGGGTGGTCTGAGAAGCCTGGGCAGAGGCATGACCTCTGGACCCTGAGCAACTGAGCTTGGGGTGTGTGACATCACTGAGGAGTGAGCTGTATCTATTGAATTCCACAGCAGTCTTCCCAGGCTTTGGGCATGGATGTAGGATCTATGCTGTGCTTATGAGCAACAGTTAGTTATAGATTACATCAGATTGACAAACTAGGCCTATTGATATACCTGATGTAGGGCCAGGAAGGGACTAGATTGTAGGTGGAGGCTACCTGCAAGTTTCTACAAATGCAGACAAAGAATCAAAGAGGGGTATCCTAAGCAGTGGTCATTATTGAAGTATAGGCAGAGATGATGTCGGTGGCAGCGTATTTTTAGTCCCTAAGCTTTCATGTGATGGAAGAGTTCTTTCTGTTCTGCCCACATTGATGCCAGTGAGCCACAAGTGGCTATTGAGCATGTGACATGTTGATGGTGTGACTGAGGGACTGAAACTGTAGTTCAAGTTACACTAACTTTCTTTTTAAATAGTTACATGTGGTTAGTGGGTACTGGGCTGACTGAACAGGGCAGATCTAGAGGTGACTGTAAGTGATAGCAGCAAAACCAATAAGAGGATAATATAAATTAATAATTATAAGTAGATGAGACAACAAAGCCCAAATAGGTCTTCCTCCTTGGTCTTGGCTGTGTGTTGGTAGCACTCATTTTTCAATGTGTACAGTGTAAACATTGTGCCTGTGGTGATGAAGATTCCTTCACGGGGTTACTGAAGTAGAAGCTCCTTTTCAAGGGCTGTGCTGTGCTACCGTGTGTGTCTGTAAAATGAAGATTAAAATGTACTGGAAATTGTTGTGCACAGGAGGTAGTAAATGGCCCAGTTTCTTTTTAAAATTTTTTTTAAAAACCTTTAGTTTATTTATTTGCTACAGGGTCTTGCTACACAGCTCAGACTTGTAGTGCTCCTCCTGGCACACTTACCCCGGTGCTGGGATAACAGGCATGCATCACCACACCTGGTCTCCGGAGCTGGTGTGGCCTATGGTGCCGAGGATTGAACCCCTGACCCTGTGCTTGCCTTAGTAGGCGCATAGTCCACTGAGCTATCTCCCCAGCCTCCTTTGTGGTCTTGCGTTAGAGACGCTAATACCATTCCTTTCAAAGGAATCAGATTGCATTCCCTGAAGGAGGTTCCAGTTGTCAGAATTGTCTTTAATCCCCTATCACTCATGTGACGGTAAGTGCATCCTGGATTGACCTTGAGCCTGTTACTCCTAGATGTCCTCAAATGTTGCTTAGTTAGTGCCTGCTAGTCCACTGTGTGGTGTGCTGAGTAGGCATTGGGCATCTAGGGCCATTTAAACTTATGCTAACTAAAATTTAATAATATTATAAATTCAAATCCTTAGTCTGATAATCATATGCAAGTGCCCAGTAGGCACGGGGATTAGTGGCCACCCTATTGGACCGTAGAAAGCACCTCTGTAATCACAGAGAATTCTTTTTAGTGCTAATAGGAAACTATTGAGGTAGAAGCAAAGGAGAGAAGGGATATTAAACAGAAACAGAGCATCCTACAGGGTTGGTAGATGCTGTGTCTAAGATTATATTTGGAAAATAATTCATGAATTTCTTAATTTTCTAAATGCAGCTAAATGGATTTTGGTTAGTTTAGGTGAAGGATTAATACCTACTTTAATTGTACGTTGTTTTTCTTAGTTCACCCTCACTTAATATATCTCCCTTGTCACTGTATTGGTAACAGCATCTCACTCAATCCCTAGTTTAATTC
Organism: Octodon degus; assembly: GCF_000260255.1. Classification (NCBI taxonomy): domain Eukaryota; kingdom Metazoa; phylum Chordata; class Mammalia; order Rodentia; family Octodontidae; genus Octodon; species Octodon degus. The sequence continues at coordinate 1,907,060 of NW_004524822.1, forward strand.
TGGTTGTGTGTACTGTTCAAAACCAATTTAATCATGAAAGCTCTTCATTCTGAAATGTATATTGCCTTATGGAAGAGGTGAACAGCTGGTGGAAATAACCCCAAGGTTTCCTAATCCTGCCCAAGGAAAATAGGGTGTCAGTGATTGCCTTGCACTGTGATACCTGTGACAGATTTCATTCTATAATATTACTGCAGTATAAACCTCTTCATAGAACACCCCTGCAGGGTCTTATAATATCAGGAAAATCAGCAGTGGTAGAATATCCACCTTAATACATTTTTCATTTTCTAAAAAGCTAAAAGTAACCATATTATCAGCAGAGTATTTACTGAGTTTTGGTAAAAATCACTTCTTCCAATTACTTGAAACCTTATCACACAATGCCCCCTTGCCACCCTGTGTCCTTTACCACCTGATACCCCAGCGTGGATTTTCGCCTGTACCTGGCATTGACCTTCGTGTGTCCTCCTGGTCCTTAGGGTACTTCTGTGAAAGCCCCTCTCTCCACTCTAACAGAACATATTGGCCAATTAATGGACTTCATTATACTCGTTTGTCTTTGGCAAGAACTATCAAAAATGATCGCAAACGACTATGTAATTATAATTACGGTTTCACAGATTCAGACATGTTATTTTTAACAAGTTCATCCTGTTAAGTGTCACCCTATTTTAAACAGGGACATTCACAAGAAAGAGTTATTAAAATGATAGTTTAACTGATACCATTGGCAGGTACAGCAAGATTATTGTATCGAATGATTGTAAATATTAGCTCATAGGACACAGATAGTAACCTGTGGAAGTTTGTTCCACATGCTATTAGGATGCCTATGAGGACGAGCTAGGACAACTTATTCTACCAGAACTTGGTTGCCAAAGTGTTTTTCAGTCCATTCTAGCCCATATGTCTTTATTTTAATTCTGTTCTTCTGAAGAAGGCTGAAATCTTTCCCAGTGTGATATTTTAGATTTTGCACAAATATAATATTATGAAGAAGAATAACATACATTGTATCTTTTCATACTGGGCTAAAAATTATAAGCACCACCAAATTACCAGAAAATTCTTTTAACAACCAGCTCCTTAGTTCAAAAATGACTCCATTTACAGAAGTTGCAATAATCTTATAATTTTCAAAGTATCATCTTTGGAAACTTTTTTTCATTATTATTCTTGTTTCCATTTTGAACATTTCATCAGAACTTAATTTTTCCTCTTTTTCTTTCCTCTACTGTATGTGCTCTTAATGTGCTTTCTTCTTAAAAATAAAATCTTTAGTTTCAGGAGCTCTGTGTTCTATTCCTTCACTTGAAAATCATGGGAAAAATAACTACCATTTCTTTATCTCTGTCTCCAATTCCATCATCATTTTCTGCAAGCCAATTTTCTCTTTTTTCTTCTCTCTACTCTAAGGAACTTTTTTACTCAGCTTCATTCTCTGCAATTCCGGGCTGGCAATTTCTTTGAGCTTCTGAGATTATCTTTTGTACTTGTGTCTACTTTTTTCATTAAATGAGACATCAGTCTTTTTTTTTTTTTAACTTCATCATCAGGGTATTGCCATATTTAAAACCCATCTGCTTATTGATTGAATCAAACTTTTCATCTTACTTAATCATACTGGATTTAGTAATTTCTGAATGACTTAAATATCACCACATATTGTGAAAGAATCTTCTTGAATATTTAGGTTAATGCGATTAAGCTGAAGTGCAAAAAGCCTTTAATGAATACAATCCCCATAAGGAACTAGAGAACCTGCATATGTATCTTGTACTGGGTCGACCTGTCCAGAAGACAAATCACTATCTCCTTAGATATTTAGCAGATCATACTGGTATTCAGGATAGTATAGCAAGGAAGAGGGTGTGAGTATTGCGATTAGTGCCTGGCACTGTAATTTCTGTTATTCTCTTGAGTGCAGTTTTGGACTGAGCCATAGCTGCTGCTTGAGCTGGTCATTTATAAAACAAGGGCTAGTTCCTCAGGCCTTTCAGTGAAGTGACACCGAAGACACCTCCACAGTACTTACTACAGTCAGTACTCCATAATGCTAATTGTCCTTCTTCCTAAAATTGAACATTTCTCCTTTGGATTTGGGATGGATGAACTTCAACCTGTTTATCACCACTTTATCAAGAGAGCTCTTTGCTTTTATCGTAACTGACAAGTGAACTTCATGGATAGCTCAATGTGATTTTGACTTCATCTAGCAGTGCAGAGTGTGGTAGCAGACTGAAAAGAGCATTAGCCTAGATTTCCCTTTTTTGGGGGGTATTTTCTTGGGGGGAAGGTTCTACAGGGTGTTCAGGGTCTCACTACTAGATCACATTTGTAGTGATCCACCTGTTTACAGCCTCCCAAGAGCTGGGATTACAGGTGTGCGCACAGCGCCCAGTCTCAATCACTGGCTCAGTGCTCCCTGGGGGCGGGGCCAGCACTGCAGGCCCGAGCATCGAACCCTGGCCACTGCCTGCTTGCAGGCACTTCAATACGCGGAGCTATTTGGCCAGCCCTTGTTAGATTTCCCATCTTATTATGTCTCAACTAAATACTTTTTCTAGTTTGTAAAATAATTCCAGCTGTGTCACAAAAGAGGACCTAATATCTGACCCGAAATGATTTCTTTCACCTCTCCTTGAGTCTGAACATTGGCAGTTTCCACTGGCTTTGTGATTACAGGGGCTTTTCTTGGAAGGCTGGAGTTGAGATCTCAGATATTGAGAGTCCTTGGGAATACACCTGAAAGCCCACGAGACTGCTATAGTAGTTTCTGCTTGAATCAATGCTCTCCCAGTTTAAATGGCATATATTAAGTTGGATTATGTAAAGTCTATAATCACATCAAAAATACCTTTTCTGTGCCATGGATGGTTTATAAACATGGTAAGCATGAAAAAGCTATATACTGGGGCCAGGGAGATGGCTCAGTAGAATAAGCGCTTGCCTGGCAAGCACAAGGGCCTGAGTTCAATCCCCGGTTCCACAAAAAAAAAAAAAAAAAAAAAAAACAAACAAACAAAAAAAAAAAACTATATATTTATCCATTTCCAAACATTTTTACCAAAATTTTACATGAAGTTGATTAATTGTATGGCGCTAGCCTTCATGACAAAGGGCAAAATTTCTGGTCTTCTCTCTAAGACAGTTTTCAGGTGGGAAACCCTTGGAATCTGCTGGTTAATCTTTCTATTTATACAGCTGCCTGCGGAACAGCTACTAGCTATCTACAATTTCATGAGCTATAAGGTTTAGGAATTTTTCCCTAACATTGTAGCAGTAGAAATGTCCCCCGGTTCCAGTTTTAGGGGCAGGCTTCCTCATTTTGGTTCTCAGTCCTTAATCTTTTACCCTAATTTCTGGTTTTTACTAAACAGAAACAGAATGAATGAATGGATTTTAGAAATGGATACACATGTAATACATATAAGGCTCTCAATTGTCTTAAGAAAATATTAGGCCTTCAAAGAATCAAATGAGAAGAGGGAACCAATTCCAATATGCTCCACCTTGATTAGACCACTAACATGCCTAATGATTTAATGTAAACCTTAAACTGCATTGCGATTTTGATGTTTAAGAAACTTTGATTTGTACATGCACATGCTTATATTCACAATGGGGAGTTGGTACGTGTATGTAACACATCTTAATTTTTTTTACTTCCATTTCTTCTCTCCCTCAACCCTCTTTCCATCTCTTGGTGCTTATTTTGTGGCACTGCATCAAGCCAAACAGCCCTTGCTCTGAGCTACACCTTGTCACCTAAAAATATGTTTTTTGAGTATCAATAAAAAAAGTCTCACTAAGTCAATGAGTTGTCCAGTCTAGGCTCAAACTTTCTGTCTCCCTGCCTCAGCATCCCACAGTGCTGGGATTATAGGTGTGTGCCATCACACCCAGTTGGAATTTTTTTTAAAAAAATAGATTTTAAGGTTATGAATACATTTTATCTTGGTTTCAGATTCTTCATCCCACTTACTTTGGAATTTCTTCTGCTTCCCTAACTGTTACAGATAAAGTCAGCTTTTGTATTTTGGTTGACATTTCCTTCCTCCCCCACCTTTCATTTCTACTAGTAAAATCTAGGTTTTATTACAGACTAGTAGGTAGGTTTTTCAGTATCTTTTCATTGAAGGATCATTACTTCAGAGCAATACAGATTTGGTGTTTGACATTTGATAAACAAACTTGTTTAACACATTTTCAATACCGTTTCAGCTTTGGTAATCATATTCAAAGGATCAGGTTGGTATCTGGTGAAGTGAACAGATGTGGATGTGCTGCTTGCATCCAGATGCATTAATTTTTTCTGAAAAGTGAATAAGAACTTGGGAGAGTGAATAATGGAATTCAAATCCAATGGGGCGATATATTTGCTGTTCAGGAATAGATCACTGTATAATAAATCTGCTGCTTTGTTTGGTTTGAATGAATAGCTCATGATGAAATATTGTCAGAGAAAAGAGGTATGAGAATCCTACAGAGGAGAAGGCTGCTTCTGGGATGCTACTCCTACCCTCAGTGGACTATGTCTTGTTTGAAAGGCTTCAGTTAATTCAGTACATGAAATGAACATTGATCTTTACTTAGGAAAGTTCATTCAGTCACAACACAGAGTTAAGTAGTAGGACATACAGAGAACCAGATAACAGTCCTTATTATTAAGAAATGTTTAAATCCAGGCATGTTCCAGAGAGGAATTCTGTGCTTGTGGGAAGAGGTTACTCCTTTGAGAAAAAGCATGGTGAGAAAGAACTACTTCTGATATCAATAGTAAGAGCAAGATTATTTCCTTTTTTTAAAATTTATTTTAGTACAAGGTCTACGGGGTCTACAGGGTCCCACTGCATAGATCAGACTCATAGTGATCCTCCTGTTTACAGCCTCCCAAGTGCTGGAATTACAGGCGTGTGCCACCACACCCAGTCTCCACTGCATGCCCCAGGAGCAGGGTTTGGCATGGCAGGCCCGGAGATCAAGGTCCAGCCCCTGCATCTGCCTCAACAGGCACTTTAAACCGCTGAGCTATTTGGCTGGCCCTGATATTTGCTTTTGATGACTTCTTTATTGAAAGTAGGAAAGGTAAACTTTTTAATCATGAAGAGACTTGACCATTTTCAAATTTATCTTCCTCTGGTACAATATTTTAGGTAAGATTTGTGAGATCAATATTTTAGGTTAGATCAATGAAATACTGAGGCCAGCTCAGTGTTTTAGATAAGATTGATGACTGGTAAGCCCAATGATGTCTGTTGACCACCAGGTTAAGACTTAAATTCATCCTTCAATGAGAATTTATTGAGCCTCTAATTTGCTCAGTACTGGGCTACCATAGTGATGTATATCACTACTACATTTAAGGTGACAGAGTTTACCAGTAAGGCTTTATAAAAATAATATCCTTTTTTTTTTAAGCCTCAGGAAATATGATGAGCTCCCAGTTAAATTGTTAAATTGCTAGCTAGGTTGAATTATTTTGTGATTCAATGTAGGATTGTTGTATGCTGGCTGTCCCCCGGCAAGCACTTGTCCAACAGAGTGTAATTGGGTGTTGGTGACTCAAGCCAGGCTGGGAAGACTCATCTGTGACCAAATTAAAGGCCACAGAAACTTTATTTTCTCCAGCTCTGTACCCTTAAGCATAGGACACAAGAGACAAGTGAAGGACCAGGGAGACAAACTGTTGCTTTTGCAGGATAAGAGAAAGAAAACTGTGTGTCTGAGTTGTGGGGCTGCTAAAGAGTGAGAGAATAAAAGAGATCCTCCCAAGCTGAACCTCCACATTTTATTTATTCCTCTGGCTACAGAATGCTGGCCAGCAGGAGACTCATCACTAAGATATTACAGGGAGAGCACGCCAGACAAGAAAACCATGTATTGCTTTTCCCTTCATGCCATAAATTTTGTTATTAATAAATCAGATTCTTATAGAGCAGCCTGCTATAACAGCCTTGAGAAACATGGTTTTATTAGCAGAATTTGTATTAAAATAAGATCCACTGTAGTTTTAGGTACGAACATGTACTTTTACATTGAAAGGGAGGTCCCTGAGACATACAGCTGCACCAGACATACAGCTGCACCAGTGATTTATTCTAGGCCAGGAGACTTGGTTTTTGTTGCTGGAAGAAAGTAGCAAGATCTGACATGCAAATAAAGGTGTGGCAGCATGTGATTAATTTCCATTCTTCACACTCCCTGCCCTGACTTCTGGGGAAATTCAGAAACAGTTCAACCTTAGACAGAGCCTATTTCCTTAGTGATTTTAGTTTCCTCAAGGGGCAATTTTTAAAGCAGTACAGCAGCCAGGGGAGCAACAATGCAATGCCTTTTTACAATTAAGTTTGGAACAAATATTATCAAAGATAATTGCACTTTTCCAGGATATTTCAGCCAAAAAAGAAAGATTAATAGTTACTATACATTTGCTGTGCAAGAAAGTTAATTACAACAACAATGTATATAGTTTTTCTGATTGTGAACGTATGCTAATAGCAGAGAAGAATCCTTGTTACTCTGTAGTCTGTGTTTGCCAGGTGTTTTTCAGTGAGACCAACTGAGCCCAAAGGGCGAGCTGGGCCGTAGGGAAGTAGGTACCTGTCCTCTGCTGGGACACATGTAACCAAGCGAGGCTGACAGTGTGTGAGCTACGGGTTCCTGAGCCATGCTTTCTTCTCTCCTCACTGAGTTCTCTCTTCACTGGCTACCACAAGCAGGACCCAGCAGTAGGCCTTGGGATCGGGAGAACTCAGCCTGTTCTGGGGTACCATGACCAGGAGTCTTGGTTCCCCAGGTTATGCTGCACGTAATGAACCAGCTTGGGTAGGCATCATTGCAGCCCTGGTTCAAGAGGAGAGAGTGAGAAATGTGCCCTTTGTATCCCCAGGAAGAACTACTGCCCATCGGTGCTGACAGACCTCCAGGACAGTTGGCTCATCATGGTTAGCCCACGCCCGGTGACCCCACTGTTTTAATAATTTGCTAGTCAGTTTGAATATGGGTTATGGCAGATGACACCATGGGATATTATGGTTGTGCTGAAATACAGAAGTTTATTGCAGAGGTAGAATGTAGGTTGCTAGGCTGGGAGGGAAGGGCAAAGTGGCTGTTGGTAAAATGATGGGAAAACTTCGAGTTAATTACTATTAAGGAAATTAAATCAAATCATTAAATCAATCTGTTTCTATCATGTGTATGACCTCCCTCTTCACTATGACAGATTTCTTTCAAATATACAAGGTGAGAAAAACAAAGCTTAGCAATATGAGGAAAGGATGAAGGGATCAAAATAGAAAACTAGATCACAGGCTAGTGGCTCCATAATCAGAGCTGGGAATTAATGCAGAGCAAATGATCTTAACCTATTTCTTTTATTGAGCAATGATATGATTTCTGTCACATTGATTATGTAAAATGAGAAGCTTTATCAGAAAGCCTATTTTGAGAGCTATCCTAAAATGTCAACAACCGATAGTGATTATGACATTTCCAAAATGCAAAAGTTATGTTTTTAATATTTTCCTTAATATGATTTGAGGTCATACTCAGAAACATGTGTATATTCAAGGAACACAAGTACCTGTTGAAGTCTAACAGATGTTCTGGACATGAGTGACGCTGTGCAAGAGAGACACACCCCTCACTTTCGTGCAGTTTTTTATCAAATGCTCTTGGACCTTTTAATGTGACCATTATACTTCTTTAATTGGAGAAGTCTTGAAACTTTTAATTTAAACGTCTAATCTAAAAATTTAGTGTTAAGGAAGAAAAATGTATGGTACTTTTTTTAATGATTTTTATTTTTTTAAAGAGAGTACAAAGTAGCATTAAATCAGAAAAATTACACATGATACAGAATTTCACAAAACAAAGTAATATGAATTTCACAGTATTTGTTGTATTGCGTAGTGTTGCCTTCAAATTAGTTGCTCATATTACCAGATATATGCATACAAAGTTGGAAAAAGAAACAAATGTATAAGAAATTAAGAAGAGAAATGAATGAAAAAATTGAAAGGAGACAAAACAAATTAAGCACCAACTGCTCCTTTCCAGACACCAGCAGAAACGCATAGTACAGTTGTCCAAACCATCCTGCTTATATACATGGATAAATCTCTTCCCCTGCTCCCTTTCCTGTCCTTCTCCTCACTAGGTAATTCCTTCCCTTTGAACAGGCTCATTCCCTTTTCTTAGTATCTATTACAAGGTACAATTCTGAGACTCCCTAACACTATTGATATTTCTTCTTACATTAAAAGAAGAAAAAGTGCCAACTGATAAGGTTAACATGTTTGGAATTATCTGTGTGTGGACCTTACTACAGTGTTTTTAGTGGTATTTAAACTTTCTAAGAGTGTCAGCTCTGAAAATAATAACTATAAAGTATTTGTAATATATTATTATTTGAGATGTACTACAATATCGTGTTAGATTCTGAGGATACGAAATGTTGACCCCTTGTGAACATGTTGACCTCATCTCTGTAATCAGTGTGCAATTACACAGTCATTTAAACATTAAAATGTAAGTTGATATTTTAGTTGTAATTTTGATAAGTTCTTTGAAGGAGAAGCATTATGTGGTATGAAAGCAGTATTTGGCTGATTGAGTCAAGTGATGAGTTTGACAAAACGCCTTTGAGAGAGACATTTGCCTGGACTCAGATGAATAGGAGTTAAGTAGGCCAGAGAGAGCAGAGGACATGTGAAGGGGGAAGAGTATTCTGAAGGTAGGTGCATGCGCGCAAGCGCGCATGCGCGCGCGCACACACACACACACACACACACACGCACACCCCTCAGGAAAAGATGAAAGTTACAATAGGGTTAGACTTACTGTCCAATTACCAGCCATTTTACAGAAAGCAGAAGATGGAGGCAAAAGCTCTTAAGCAGCCAAGGCAGAATCTTTGCAGTTTTGAGTTACAGACTACTTTGTTTTCTGTTCTGTACCATTTTTGTAGCTCTCTACTTACATGGTGCAATCATTATTATCAAATTGTATTTTGACTCCAACTCTCAGGTAGGACAATCTAGATAGCAGCAGGGATGGCAGAGACTAATCATTCCAAATAGTGAAGGAGCAGCAGAAAGCCAGTTCTAATGTTGCATGAAAGTACTCCTTGCTTAATGTTTTGTCCTTTACTATTTTTTAAAAGTAAACTTATTTCAGATCAGATTTAGATTTACAAAATTAGTGCAAAGATGGCAACTCATTTTTTTAGCACTTTACATTATTTGGACATTTACTATAATTAATGAGCCACTTTTTATTATTTATTATTATTTATTTATTTTTTTGGCAGTACCAGGGATCAAACTCAGGACGTTGTACTTGCCAGGCAGGTGCTTATGCCACTAGAGCTATATCCCCAGTCCCTTTATTCTTTATTATTAAAGTCTATTTTAATTCAGATTTTGAAAATATTCTTAGCCTAATGTCATTTTTGTGTTCCAGAATCCTAGTAAGATGCAATGAATTTAGTAACCTCCTGGGGTCTCCTTGGTTGTTACAATTGTATTACAATTTTTACAGCTCTGACATGGACAGTTTTGAAGGGAACTGATTAGGTATCTTGTGGAGTATTTCTAAGTGTGGCTTTTTGTGAGTTTTTTTCATGGTTAGGCTGAGATTAGTATGTTTTGGGAAGGAAGACCAGAGAGATTAAGTGTAATTCTCAGGGTATTACATAAAGAGTGTGTTTTATTGATAATGACTTATTCCTGTTGAAGTTAGTCTTTTTTATCTGGCTTGATGTAACACCTGTGGGATTCCTCCACTGCTCAGTTTCTTTCCTTCTCTTTCTTTACATACTCTTTGGCAGTAACTCATTATGGGCAGCTTATACCTAAAGAGTAGGAAGAAATATTCCTTCGCCATGGTGGTAAACTAAATTATTTGGAAGTGTCTATTCTTTTTCATTAATTAATTAGTTAATTAATCTAATCATGTATGTAAGTGTATATGTAACCTATAGATACTACTGTTATACTTGGGATACAAAGTGATCCAACTTGGGTTCTTGGAAGCTCTTTTTATGGACTCCTATATCTTTTGGACATATATCCATCATTGGGGAGTGTTTTTGTTTGTTTTTTAGCAACCTACTTTTGTCACTATGATATCGTTCATATTTATCTGGTATATTTTCTGCCTCAATCCTGTGATTGACCATTTCTCCAAGGAGTTATAGTTCTCTTTATTGAGAATCAGGCATACTGGTTGCTCTAGATCCTCTCAGCTGATAGTATAAAGAGATGTATGTTCATGAATTAAAAATGTACACACAGCAAGAAATATTTCTATGCACAGTGACTTATATGTAACATCCATGTTGAGCTAAATATGAGCATATACTGATGTCTCCAACTCCAAGCTCTATAAATGGATCATTCAAGCCTCCTCCTCTTCTTGGTCACCTCGTAAACCAGTGGTGGAAAGTCTTACTACTACAGTCTGCTATTTGCTATTGAGTTAACCCAGAATCCTATGGGAAACAACTTTATCAGTGAGAACGTGGTGTTTCTGTACAGTTTGCTCTTTCTGTTACAGGTGCCACTTACTCATTTTCAAAGTTAGCACCTTATTTTCTCCCTCTTCCCTCCATACCTATAAACTTTCATACCTATAAATTTGTCATATATTTTGAATTTTTGGATAACATTCTATATGTCATCCTCAGATCTATCTTAAATTAGTTTTACAATTTTCACACATTGAGATTTATTTTTTTTTGTCCCTCAAACTTTTATAGATTTGGACAGTATTCAAGGGATTATATTCACCAGTGTAATAACATAGTGCTATAGAAGAAATATTTTCTATGATTATCGCAGAAGTTTCTCTACCATAAATAATCTCCTGTGGTTCACGTACTATTCAGTCCTCCCACTTTGGTTTTTTTTTAATATTTTTATTTTATTTTGAAGAGTAAAAACAAAATCAAGAATAAAAATCAGAAACAAAGACAAAAACAGGGTAACATACAACAACATATGTTGTAGATTTTCAAAACAAGAATAACTGATTACCAATGGTTGATATGTTGTCTATTTTCATTGTCAAATCTGTTGCTCAGATTAACAGATATAGTTATGTGAGATTGGACATGTGATTGAATGTTATGGCTTGCTTTAAAGAAATATTAAGTATTTGTCCTTTTCTCTCTTTTCCTTTTTATTACCTTTAAAAATTTTTTATTTTAGAGAGAGTAGTTGATATGGCATTGAGAATGGTACACACTTAGGAGACCAAGATGACAAGTATTTAAGCATTAAGTATTACACTTTGCTGTCCTCAGTGTAGTTGCTTATTTCACAGACATCAGCATACAGAGTGAAAATTCTACACACTAAATGCTATTTTCAAAAAACTGATGGAAATTCTTCATACAATCACCTCAGCCATCCTGTATATGTACTTGCATGTTTTCCCCCTACCTTTTTTCTGTTTCCTCTTTTCTCCTTTCTCTCTTCTTTGTTGTTTAATCCTCAAGTTCTGTTTCATTCTCTTTTACTGTATCTGTTATACCTTTCAGGTTTTATTTCTTCTTTCAGGTTCTTACACTAGGGAGGCAATATAATATTTACATGTGTGGGTCTTGTTTATTTCACTTATGAGTACAGCCTCTAGTTGCATCCACTTACCTATGAAGACTTCAAGTTTGTCTTTCTTTATAACTGAGTAATACTCCATTGCATTAAAATATCACATCTTTTTCATCCATTCCTCAGATGATAGGCATTTTGGTTGTTTCCAAGATTTAGCTATCACAAATTGTGCTGCTATAAATATGGACCACATATGTCACTATAGTCCTCCCTGTTTGAATAACTAAATATCTCTATTCTGTTTAACATACATGTAGTTTTATCTTATCTAGAATGGCATGTAATTGTAATCATACAATATGTACCCTTTTCAGACTGGTTAATTTTATAGCAACATGAGCTTATGTTTTAGCCATATCTTTTCACAGTTGAATAATTGGATTCTTTTTAATCACTGAATAATGTTCTCTTGTATGGGTCATTTTTCAACCATTCACCTATGAATGGCACCCTGGTTGCTTCATTTTATGGCAATTAGGAATAAATTTGCCCTCAATATTTTTTTGCAAGTTTTTGTGTGCATGTTTTCAAATCACTTGAGAAAACATGTGTGCCTATAATTTGTGCATCATGTGGTAAGACTATATTCAACTTCATAAGAAATTTTTAGTTTGTCTTCCAAAGTAGCATATGAGTTTATATTGCCATCAGCAGTGAATGAGGAAGGATTTCTGCTGCTCTACATTCTTGTCAGCACTTGATTATGTCAGTCTTTTAGATCTTAGCCACTTGATAGCTATGTAGTTGTATTTGATTGGTTTATTGATTGATCGATTGTTTTCTTGAGAAAGAGCTCACTATGTAGTCCATGCTAGCCTAGAACTGACTGTGTAGACCAAAGCATTGAACGCCTAGTGCTTTTGCTGCCTCAGCTTCCTGAGTTTTGAATTAGAAGCATGTGCCACTCATTGCACTGGCTACAATTCCTAGTGACAAAAGATACTAAGGATCTGTTCAAGATGACTTTTCTTTTGGGGCAATAGTTTATATTATTTGATGAAGTCTGCCTGATCTATTTTGCATTTGAACATTGATTATTTTTTATTTTCTTTTTGTTGTGTTTCAAGAATTAGTTGTACTATATATTTTTGTTTTAAATGCCTTATATATAACCATGTATTTTGCAAAATTTTAGTGTTTTATTTGCCTTTTGAATGTCTAAACAGTGCTTTTTTTCAGAAAAGTTTTAAAATTTTAGTAACATCAGTTTATTTTTATCATCTTCCATGTGTTCTGCTGTTGTATGTAAAACCTTATCAGACTCAATACCTTGTAAATCTTCTCTGTTTTCCTCAAAAAGTAGTTTTGCATTATATATTTAAATCAGTGATCCAGTTAGAGTTAAGTTTTATATAAGGTAAAAGGTCTGTGGATAGGTTTTATTTTTGTTGTTTGTACATTTAGATCCATTTGTTTCAACAATGTTTAGGTAAATAATTGTCTTTTCTCTTGTCATCTTTGTCAAATATCAGTTGAATATATTTGTGTGATCTATTTCCTGAGATCTCTGTTTTGACCTACTGGTCTACCTCTATGTTCTTCCACCAAGACCACACTATTTTTTTCTTTAAAAAATCTATCCATTTATTCATTTGTTTGCTACAAGGTCTCACTGTGCAGCTCAGACTTGTAGAGATCCTCCTGCCTCAGTCTTCCCATCACTAGGATTACAGGTGTGTGCCACCACACTGTTTCAGTGGCCAGCACAGTGCATCCAGGGCTCTGGGGCCAGCACAGCACACAGCACCAAGGATTGAACCTGGGTCCTTGTGCTTGCCAAGCAGGCACTTAGACCACTGAGTTATCTCTCCAGCACCCACGCTGTCTTTTATTGCTGTAGAGTGTGCCTAAGAAGAGTCACCTAGAGAGAAAACATTCTCTTAGGCTTTCACAAGCAAATTTCTCAAGCAATGGCCATGACATCCACATGGCTGACACTGACAAAAGATCTACGAACTGCTGTACATGGTTTCAGGGTTAATCCTGAGGAGATTTGACTGATCCTGTCAGATACAAAAGTTACATTTCTTGTTATATAGGTCTCACTTTATCTTAGTCTTAACAATCCAGCAGAAAAGTATAAACATGAGGTATAAAAAGTAAAGCCATATAAATATGCTGAGCTGTAAAAGGCTCAAATCAACAACTTCTGACATTGCTAGTCCTGCAGATTACCCACTACTATTATGGACTACTGGACTGTACTAGATTATTTTGCTTAATTCACATACCCACAATATTTGAATGGCAATAGAATACCCATCTCTGACAAAACTAAGCAGCCTTTAGTGTAATTGCCTCTAATTTAATTTTGTTATCAGATAGTGTGAGTCTTCTAATTTCTCCTAAATTTTATCTTTTCCTCAGATGAAAAGCTATCTTTGGTCTTTTATCTTCCTGTTAGGACTTCCAACTCAGTTTGTTTATATCTGCAAAATACATTACTGAGAATTTTGCTTAGATTACCCTGGACATATAAACTGAGAAGAATTGGCATCTTATTAACATTAAACCATAGGAACATTTAACAATATTGAACTTCTAATCTATGACATGAAATCATATATTTATTTTTCAGAACTTCTTTGATTTTCATCAGTGTTTTAAAGTTTTTAATATATAGATCTGGTCATTCTTTGTAGTGGATATCCACATATTTCATATACTATTGTAAGTAGTATCTTTGTAAATTTTAAATTGCAACTGGTGTGTTTTGAAGAACATTTCTCTTTTGCTGATTTTCTAATTGTGTTCCTGTTTTCAGTTCTCTTGATTCTAATTATTCTTATTATTTTGTGTTTACCTTCCATGTATCTAGCCTTTTTTCTCTGATTTCCTGAAGTGGTAGCTAAAGTTACTGATATTTATTGTCTTATATAATCATGTTAATGAATTTTCCTCAAAGCACTTAATTTTTCTGCATCCTAAAATTTTTATTTTCATTTCCATTTATATAAAATATTTTAAAATATATCTTGAGAACTTTTATTTTTTTTTCTTTGGACTTACATGTCCTTTAAAAGTGACTGGACACAGAACCAGGCATGGTGGCACACACCTGTAATCCTAGCACTTGGGAGGTTGAGACAGGAAGATAGTGCAGATTCAAGACCACCCTGGAAGCTATAAAGTACATAGCAAGACCCCATCTCAAAAAAAAAAAAAAAAGTGACTGGACAAGAGGAAGTAAACTATCAATTACCAAGAACCAGAAGGGAGGTTGGGGAGCCGGATGTGACCTGTCAATCAGGGGAAGTGTCAAATCAGGGTCAAGATACACGCAGAGCAACTTCCCAAGGATCAGATCTGAAAAGACAGAAAAGCGCAGGTGATCACTGGCTTCAGACCATTGCTATCTTCCTATTTTGATGTCTTCCTGTTCTTGCAGTGGCCCATCCTGTGTACAGGATGTCTCTTTACTTATTTTTGTTGCAGTTTTTCACTTATTAACTGTTTTCCTTTTTCTTCTATTACATTAAATACACATTCATTGACTGTTCTGGTTAATTCAGTTCAGAAGAACAAGAGCTTGGAATCACCAGAACCTCTACAGTCCAGAAACATCCTGTCAAGATGAGGCCTGGTGATAGCACTGTAACATACAGCAGGAGCTCCATGGATTTCTTTTCCAAAGCTAGCATGCCATGCAGGAGGAGTCACTTTCCAACTAAATCCCTGCACTGGATCTATAGTCTGCCATAACCATGGCTTTCTCCCCAGCCTAGGACTGCCAGCAGTACTCCCTGGGCTTGCCTTGTGCTTGTGGAGCCAGGGTCACCCAGGTCCATGGGTGTACTTTAACTTCCAAATGATTAGAAATGTTCCGTGTAACTTTCTGTTAGTCATGTATACTTTGTTTCTCATTATTCTCATATGGGTGCATACATTGTATGAGTTTTGTATGAACTTTAAGGGTATTTTGTAGCCTAGTGCTGGTGAATGTTCAACTGAAGCTTGAGAAGACTATTGTTTAATGGAGTGTTCTATCAATACCAGTTAAACTAAGATCATGTATACAGCCATTCAGGTCAACTGTATTTATACTGGTCTTCTGCCTATTTACACTATAAGTTACTGATGGAAATGTCTCTACAATAGTGGATTTGTCTGCTTCCCCTTTTCAATTTTAACCATTTTGCCTTATGTGCTTTGATGCTCTATTGATAAGTACACATACAATTGCCTTATTGTATTTTCTTGGAGATTTGATTCTTGTATCATTATGTAATCCTAAAATTTAAACTTTACTAATTTTCATTGCTCTGTAGTCTGAAATTAGTATAATGGTTTCAGCTTTATCTTTCATATTAATATCTTAAATTTTATCCATTTTTTGTCTTTAACATATCAAGAGTCTTGAAATTTCATGTGGGTTTGTTGGTGAAAACATACAGTTTAATCTTGGTAATGTTTGCCTTTCATTTGATATATTTATACCATTTACATTTGAAGTACTTATTGAGGTATTTGGGTTAACATCAACTATGGCTGTAACTATATTTTCATGTTTATTGCCAGAGCCTTCTTTTTTAAGCCACTCCAGTTTAATTTGAACATTTGGTGTAATTCTATTTACATTCTCTCTTAGCAACAATTATACTTAATCTTTTTGTAGTTGTTCCTCTAACATTTACAGTGCATATTTTAACTAATCTAAGTATGTCTCCAAAAGCATTATACCACTTTACATGTAGAGTAGGTATTTATGTCATTCATTTCACTTATCTATGTTATGATCACCTAATTAGTTATTGCTGAAATTATTTTAAACACACAATTATTAGGTAGTAACCTGATAAAATACTGATAAAATATTGTTTACTTTTGTTTATTCTGTCTCTGACAATGATTCCTACTTTATGTAAGTACAAATTTCTGAGTTATAGATTCTTTCTTTCCTTCCTGAAGATCTTTTGACATTTCCTGCAGGTGATGAATTACTTCAGTTTTTGTCTGATTTTTTTTTCTTTTTTCCCCCCTCACTTTTAAAGGATAATTTTCCTGAAGTTTGAATTCTAGATTGTTCAGTTTTTCTCTCAACTTTTTATATACTTCAACACATTTCTCTCTTCACGTACACATGGTTTCTGAGGAGAAATCTGATTCATTTTTATCTTGTTCTCTATGGTTAGACATTTTCTGTTTTCTGGCATTTTAAAAGATTTTTCTTTCTCTTTGTCTAGCTACACTTTTAGTATATACTTAGAGCTATGTTTGGGGAGGATTTCACCTTTTCCCCTTGCTGGTCTCTGAGCATCCTATACTTACAGTGTGGTGTTTGTTGTTAATCTTGGAGAGCTCTCACTCAGTTACTTCAGATATTCTTTTTTCCTTTTAATTTTCCTACTAATATTCTAATCATACCAATGTTACACTTTTTGACTATTCTTTCAGTCTTCCAAAATTAATGTGAGGTGATTGTTTCCAACTCACTGCTTGTTTCTGTGGCCAGGTCAGGTCTGCTGATAAGCCATGAGAAACGGTCCTCATTTACTTTTCAATGTTTTTACGTTTCTACCATTTATTTTTTTTATTTTTTGCCCCTAGGACTTACATCTTTCACCTTTATTACACATCTGTTCTACGTTGTCTGCTTTTTCCACTAATCACAATGATTTAAAATTTTCCCTTTCCTGAAATTCTTCTTCCAGTTCATCAACACATTTTGCGGTTTCATTTGAAAATGTATCCTGAACTCTGGCACTTCCCACCTTCTTTTGTGTTACCCTAATGCAGGCTCCTGGCCTCTGTCACCTAGCGAACTACAGTGCCTTCCTAACTTGTGCACCTGTCACTCTTGGCTTTTCACTTTCCCTGGAAGTGCCAAGAGTAGTAGTTTAAAACTAAATATCCTACCACGTTAGTCCTGTGCTAAAAAGTAATGGCTTCTCATCAGCTTCACAGTAATACAGCTGCTACTTAGTCTACCTGCCTGACACGGCTGGCCCTCAGAGCCTGTGTCTTCTTTGCTGAGGCTACTGACCTCTGACCTTCCTGGTCTCTGGCTCATCCTTGTTCCCTTGGGCTGCATTTCCTCTTCAGGGTGAGACTTCGGCTGGTCCCTCCTATAGCAGGGACAGCTATTCTGCTTGCTTTGCTCTGGTCTCTGTACCTGAGAGAGATGCTCCGTGGTCTAAATAACCTCCCCTTCCCCTTCCTAGTCTGTTTTTCCACCTGCCACTAATAATTACATGACATCATTTATTTGCTTAATGTCTCCCTATCTCACAAAAATAAGAGTATCGTGATGGTAGGGCCTTTGTCTTACTACACAACATGAGTACCTGACTATCAATACTTTTTGTTGCATGAATGAATGAACGCAATTGAAACTGACTTAAAGGGCACCATTCATGTATGCATACCTGAGTGATATATGACAGGCTTCCCAACTCTGGAGGCTCTTTTACCAGTTCTCAACTGCTTGTAGCATCTTTCAGAACTCAAGGTGAAGATGATTTTGAGAGCTATTTTAGTCAGAGATAGATGTTAATTTTAGACCACCTGCTTCATTTGGAGAAAAATAGTCTAAATTCTTCTGATCATCAAACACTATGGACTATTAATAGGCAAATAATTTGCATCATAAAAGCATGAATAGAAAAACAAGGAATTTTTAGAAATATTGTAGATTAGAGTTTATATAATCTAGAATCTTGGATAAGAAACGTTATAGCTGAAAATTCCAATTATTATAAAATAATGACTATATCTCAGTGAATCCGTGAAAGCTCTGACTTGTCTAATAGTTCAACTTCCGGGGATTGTATGGCCCCAAGTGTAAACACCAAAGTGGAATGAGGTTCCATTTATTTTGTGGATTACCAATGCTTATAGTTTTGTACAAATTGTACCAAGCAGTGTTTCTTGAGATAGGAGTGACATGGTATTTAAGAGTATGAGCCCTTGTGTTCAAACCCTAGTTCTATATCTGTTTTCTTGGTTTTAGAAAGAGATATTGCAATCCTTCCTTTATAGGCGGACTTTGGAAATGAGATTAGGGAATTTGGGTTCTGAGCTCAGATAAGCACCTGCACACAGGAAGCATTTAATAAATGCTTAGCTCCCAGAGTTAATATGAAGATGAAAGAAGCAGGCTTGGAAAACAAGTGAATGAAGAACATTGGTGGAGCCAGCCCCCGTGCTTGTGGAGCAGCCCTTGGGGCCGGCTGGCAGGTGTCCTGCCTCCACTCATAGGTGCTTGAGTCACGGGAGGGCAGACTAAACTGCCCCGTGTCCTAGCCACAGAGTCTCAGGCGGAAGTGTGCTGTGCATGGCAGAAAGCCCCCTGCTTTTACCTTAGCGTCTGTGGCTTCAGAACGCAGAGATTGTCCTTGTGGCTTCTGAAGTGAAAGGGGTCACCCCGATCATATATGAGGGAGCTGGCCAAATATAGGAAGATAATTAATGTTCCAGGAAACCAAGGACTAACAAATGTCTATTATACCAATTAGTTAATGAAATTATACCTTTCACTAATGTGTTAACAATGCCCCATAAACAACAGCTTAAAATAGCTTGAAGTACTTAACAGAATAACACAGATCTCCCATTGGTCTCTGGTTTGCCTAAATCCTGCAACCTTAGGTACTCTGTAGTAACTCTGGACATCTAGAAAAACTGAAGACTCTGAGATTTTTGAAAATTCTATCTTTATTCTGTCATGCCATTCTGTGCCTTTATGTAACATGAGCCAGGAAGCCTTTTCCAACTTGCTTTGGAGACCAACTCCTACACAGGTGATAAATCATCCCACGCATGAAGGGAGAATTGCCTTCACACAATGAAACTTAAGGAGCATGCAAAGGGCTGCATGTCCCTGGAGGGCTAACTGTTTCTAGGGTCATGAGCTCGTGCTGCCTCCAGAAATTACACTATAGAAGGCCTGAGAAAGCCTTGCCTCCTCCTGTCCACCGTACTCTAGATTGGCCAACGCCATCAGATAAGTGCGAATGGAAATGTTTTCATGGTTAGCAAGTGGGAAAGGAAGGAACTGTGCTTTGAAAGCAATGAATCAGTGTTAGGACATGAGAGAGCAAGTTAAGGGCATGAGATTCTTGAACTTGGCACTTGGGAGGTGAATTAGGTAGGGGGATGAGAAAAGTTTGCCTTGACTAAAAATAACCTTGACTTCCTCTCCTCTCCACTTTTGAAACTTGGACTGGAAATCTTTGTGTTCATTGTACTTTACAGAAGAGGAAAAGGAAATCCTAATAGGATTCATGCTGGTAAAACTTTAGAAGAATAAGTGGAGGACTTCAATCTGGTAGTCTGTTGCTAGAGACAAGATGAGAATAAGGAATTTTATGAAAACTAATGATCAGAGGAACATTCCCATCAAGGCATGGTGGAGCCACAGAGCCTAGATGACCTTCCCAACAGAAATGTGAAACGAGTGAATACAAAGCTTGACAAAATATATGAAAGAGTTGGTTTTAGATGTTGGGTATTAACCAGTACAGGACAATGCAGAAATGGTATGCAAAGGAGCAGTTAATGCTTGATTTTCTTTTGTCTCCTTTTTTTCCCAATTGTTTGTCCTTTTTTCTTCTCTGAATGTCTTCTCTTCTCTTTCTTTCTTCTTCCAATTTTGCATGCATATATCTGGTAATATGAACAACTAGTTGGAAGACAACACTATGCATTACAATAAATACTGTGAAATTCATATTCTGTTAAGTGAAATTCTGAACCACTTGTAATTTTTCTGTTTTAATGCTGTTCTGCACTCTTAAAATATTCATATTATATTAAGTGGAATTCTGTATCACTTACAGATTTTCTGTTTTAATACTATTCTGTACTCTTTAAAAAATAAAAAAAAATTCTTTTAAAGAAAAAAAGGAAAGTAAAAGAAATTGGCCTTGTGATTGCTTCAACTTCTGCCCTGCAAAGAAAGCCTAAGGCACAGCAAAGATGGGGGGTGTGGGTGAAGGGGAGTAGATAGATAGCACTGAGAATACACGCTCCAAAAGCAGAGGAAGTTGAGCCATGAGATGGGGGTTGGGGCTAAGATTGACTCTGGATGAGATGGGACTTTAATATTTTGAGGCTGAATGAAGAAAAGACATAGAAAGAGAACAAGACAGTGATGTTGGAATGTATTTTAAAGAGACACAAGCCTAGTCTTATTTTACTAAAACAAAAGGTTGGTGGAGAGGATTTATGCATTTTATTTTTGAAATTTGTTTTGATTTTTTAAAATGTGCAAAATGGTACTAAAACAGAAAAAATCACAAATGATACAGAATTTCACTCAACAAAACAATATGGATTTGAAAGTATTTGTTGTATTGCATAGTGTTGTCTTCAAAATGGTTGCTCAGATTACCAGATATAGGCGTGCAAAATTGGGAGAAGAAAGAAAAAAAATATAAGAAATTAAGAAGAGAGAAGAAAAAATGGGTACAAGCTCCCCAATGAAGCATTAATTATTCCTTTCCACAACCAGCAGAAATCCACAGTACACTATCCAAGCCATCCTGCGTACATATATAAGTGCATGTCTTTCCCCCCACTCCCCTCCTACCCTTCTCCACATCTCAGTAATTCATTTGTTTTGAAAGTGTCCATTCCCTTTTCATGGTATCTATTGTATCCTTTAGATTTTATTTGACCTCTCAGGTTCTTACACTAAGGAGACAATATGATGTTTGTACATGCAGGCCTGATTTATTACACTTAGGAGTATGGTCTCTGCTTGCATCCATCTACTGATGAAAGCCTCAATTTTATCCCACTTTATGGCGAATAATACTCCATTATGTAAAACTACCATGTTTTCTGTGGAGAGGATTTGTAAAGATAACTTTGAAAGGTATTTTGGAGTATTAGTGGAAATCTGGGAATTTTAATTTTAATTTACAGTTTTTTATTTTTCAGTTCAATGTCTTTTAAAATTAAAAATATATTATATATAAACATATCCTATATTATATATAATATGTGTGTATATAACATATATTACCATTTCTGATATCCTCCATGGAACTGCCCAGTCATCAGAGTTGGTTAAATGATGGATTTAGAGAGATCATAACTTGATGAACCTGTGTACAGTGAATGGAGAGGAACAAGTCACCAGTTAGTTGGATTACAGGGTAGGATGAAGGCCAGCAAGGTGCTGAGCAAGAAGTCATGAGGAGATGAACTGGGGTGGTGTGTTAGTCAGTTTTCTGTTATCACAATGAAATATCTGAGATAATCAACTTGAAGAGAAGGAAGGTATTTTCTTGACTTATGCTTTCAGAGGTCTCAGTCCTTGGGTGGTTGACTCTGTGTTTCTTTGGGTCTATGGTGAGGCAGTTCATCATGGTGGAAGCTCATGACTAAGGACAATGCTTACCTAATGACAAGTAGGAAGCAAAGAAAAAGATAAGAAGTGGACAGGGTATCAATGTCCCCTTCAAGGACATGCCCCCAGTGACTCACTTCCTCCCAGGAGGTCCTGCTTCTGAAAAGGTCCAAGCAGTGACCTAGCTTCCTGCCAGTAGGGCCTGCTGTTGAAAGTTCTGCCTCTTTCCAATAGCAGCACAGGCTGGAGAATAGGCCTTCCACTCATGGACATTTGGAGGACGTTCATTACGGCAGACAGTGGCAGTAAACAGAAGGGAATGGACTAAAACGAGAGTCATGGGAGAAAATGCTTGTTGGGTTGCGGTGATTCTTTGGATGTGAACAGAAGAAAAGGAAGAGTACTAACCAGCTTTAAATGAAGTAGATAATTTGCAGGTCCTTGACTTTAGAAGTGGCAACGTTATTTAATACAATCTCTAATTATATAACTTAAAGATATAGCATAATCCAATGCTTTTATAAGAGCACTACAACAATACTGTACCGTGATGCATAGGCTTTGCAGTTGGATGCACTTTGGCTCAAATCCTCTGTTGTCCTTGAGATGACCTTGTATGTGATAGTTAACCTAAGCTTCTTTCTCAACCTTATAGGATTCATCCAGAGTATTTGAAGAGAGAACAGTAGAGTTTATGTGGAGGAAGATTTATGGAGAAATTTTTATTAGTTCTCATCTATATTTCATCTTTTTATTCTTCAGCCCTTCTGTTTTCTTCTACATGTTGAATTTGAAAAGCTTTTAGTGTACATCTTTGCCTGGGTTTTTAATACCTCATGAGTAATGTGAAATTATTGAGAAACAAAAGTGATTATGCAATGTTCAAATTATTTGGTAATATAATGAAGTAGTTTCAGGAAACTGGAAAATAACTTCACTGGTATTATGCTGCTTTTTTGGTGCAGGCAGAGGTTATTAGGAGGATAAAAGATAATTTCAATAAAAGAACTTTTTAAAAACAGAACGCATTGTTATCAAATAATCCAATGCATTCTATCATAATGGCTATTCAGATAGTATAGTATGTTAACTTTTCTTGAGATTCTCTGACCAAATTAAAGGTTTTTAACAACTAAAAAAGAGTGATTAATTAAACTCTAAAATGATTAGAGGTGATTTTTTAAAATTACTTGAATTACTAGGACAGAGCTTTTATCTTAAGGCCAAAACATCCATTGTTTAAGCAGTCGACATATCTTTGGGCCTTCTCTCCTTTCAGGATGCAGCCCCTACAGGGTCTCTCAGCTGACCCCTGAAATTCAGGCAGCTTTTTTTTTTTTTTTTTGTGGAACCAGGGATTGAACTCAGGCCCTCACGCTTGCCAGGAAAGCGTTCTTCCACTGAGCCATCTCCCTGGCCCTCAAGCAGCTTTTGAAGAGATTCCTCAGCAGTGCCTTCCCCAGATAGCACCCTGAGCATGAGTGCTCTCCTTTTTGTTCTAATTCCCACTTCCAACTTGACTGGCTTAATCAATTCCATTAAATTAACATCTCCAGGGGTAGAAAAGGATCATGTACATCTATATAGGAAGCATTATTCAGTAGAGATTCCATACACAACCTTTCTAAAACCTTACATTAATGTGATGAAGATAGGGTTGCCTGATCCCATGGAGATAAAATTCTAATCACTGTACACTTGAGAGCTAATAATGAATGAAATGCACGTGAGTACATCCAGCCAACAAGCTCAAGTATCCTGAAAATGATACTTTAGTGTGCTAAGTGACTGTATGGGGCATCTTGTTTTATTTATTTAATGCTATTATCAAGATGCTATTTACAACAAATCTACTTCTTTGCGTGTGTGTGTGTGTGTGTGTGTGTTTAGGGAAGGCTGTATAGGGTGTTCAGGGTCTCACTACTAGATTGAATTCATAGTGATCCGCCTGTTCATGGCCTCCCAAGAGCTGGGATTACAGGTGTGTGATGCCACGCCCAGTCTCAATTGCTGTCTCAGCGCACCCCAGGACCCAGGGATCAAACCCCCCAGGCCCCTATGCCTGTTAAATATCCACCTTTTCTCTCCAGAGCTGTTCATTTAAATTTGCATCTCATTTAACAATTAGATGAAGTTTTCTTCTCTCTCTCTCTCTCTCTCTCTCT
>NW_004524822.1:1935654-1942629 GCF_000260255.1 Octodon degus
TTGCATTGTCTTAATGAATGGAATGATTTGTTCTATTGGTGTTTGTAAATAGGATCACAAGTCCGCATCTTGTACAGCAATTAACCACTAAGAATAATATATGCAGTGTACTATTTGTCGAAACTGTACTTCTGATTTGATTTGAAACTGTCTCATTGCTATATGTTTATCAATAAAACTGTAGGAAAAAAAATAAAGTAAAGTAGAAAAAAATCTTTTCTACTATCCATTGAATCTACACTTTCCTGTTTGACTCATGATTTTAAAAAGTCAATTCTTTCTCCATTTCTCCATTAGTACTTTATTGTTCCAAATCTCAAGCCCGTGTCCAATTTTGTCATGTCCTAATCCTATACTTACAATATTCAAACAGGTTCAAGTCACTGAACTGATTCAGCTCGTTGCTTTAGTCCTATGACTAAACTGAGACGTGCACTTCTGTATTCTTCCAGGAAGGGAGATGTCATAATTTCACTGAAAATTCCTATGTAGTTTTCATCTAACCTGCTCCTCTTTCTCTCTTTCTTTCTCTCTGTCTCTCTGCCTCTTTCTCCTCTCCTCTCCTCTCCTCTCCTCTCCTCTCCTCTCTTCTCTTCTCTTCTCTTCCTTCTTTCCCTCCCTCCCTCTCTCCTTCTTTGATACAGGGTCTTGCTGTGCAGTTTGAACACATAGTGATCCTCCTGTCTCAGCTTCCCCATCACTGGGATTACAGGTTTTGGGGCTGGCATAGTGTGTCCCAGGTTCTGGCTCTGGCATGGTATGTGGTACCAGGGGTTGAACAGGATTCTTGTGCTTGCCAGGCAGGCGCTTAGACGACTAAGCTATCTCCCCAGACAAAGATAGGTTTTATTTATTTATTTGTTTATTTATTTTGGTATGAGGGGGTCTAACTCGGGACCTTGCACTTACCAGGCAGGCGCTTAAATGCCTGAACTATCCCTGGCCATCTAGCCTGTTCTTGAAGCCTCTAGTGATTCAACTCATATTTCTCTTTTTGTGGCAGCATCTTTGTTGGTAGCTGCTCCATTATAAACTGGCTGTGCATTATCCCTGTGCTGTAGATGACTGCCTGCAGTTTCTGCACACTGCATCTGTGTCAGCCTTTGGGCTCATCAGTAACCTCTAGCTGGTGTTTTGCTTCCTGCTGGTCTTCCTTCCTCTGGACTCACACCTCTTTGGTCTTCACGTTTTCTCCATGCAGAGCTGACTTCCTGTCTCCTCAGCATTCTAGCTACTCCAGTAGAAAGATGCTTATTTTTCTCAAAGAGTAGCATCCAGCAATGAGCACGATACTTTCAGCAAGCTGGTGAGCTGAGCAGAGGGTGTCAGTACCAGCTCCTTTAGTCCAGGTGTTGGACAGGTGACAGGAAAATAGAAATGCCTGAGTGTACCGTGGCTGACCACACACCATTGTTCTCATCTGATGTCTTTTACCTACAGCGGTCCCTCAGTGTATCAACCTGGTACTTGTGATAACGGGCAAAATTCAGAATCTCTATTTATCAAGATACAAAACCAAATCAGCTTCATTTCCAAGGATGGATATGGAATCCTAGAGAATAATCACGAACAAGTCTGTGAAACACTCCAAGCAGCAGTTTTCTGATAATTACCTTTCAGGTTTCTTATGATAGCAAATTAGTTCTAATGTGCTTCCCTATAACAGTAATGTAGATAAACCACATAACAAGTGCTTGATACATTAGTGCTAATAATAATAATCTTTATATAATAATCTTTGTTATTATTTATTTCAAGAGCCCTGATAAATACTTCTGTTAGTACTGAGTAAATAGGATGAGTTGATGACTTCTCTTTGTTTTTTTTAATCACCTAATATACCTGATTTATCCCTCCAAAATTAAATGATACATATTAAAAATTTTTGTAGCCACATGTTTGTCCAAAATCCTTGACAAAATAGCCAAAAAAGGATAAAGTTCTCATGTTAGTCATATATTTACTGTTGAGTGATAGCCCAGATGGTGTGTTCTAGACTATTTCTCATGTCTCTAATATAAAAAATAGTTGTACTAACTTTTTACTACAATGACAGTTTCCTGTAGATTTGTAAGAACTATTGTCCTCTGACAAATTTTGGGAAAAGTAACTTTTCTAATAATATAGAAGTTCACATTAATTTTGTCTTTTGAAAAACACTTGCTTAGCTGAGGGCATTTCACTACCACAGCATGACTTGGGTCAATTTCAAGATAACAAGGTGCAGTTTATAGCCAGGGGCAACTTTCTGGGTCCTGCTGGGCCCTTGATACTGTAACATACATTTTGGGCTACTGATCTTTAGTTTGCTCTCATAAAAGTTCTGCTTGGCAATAAGGATATTTACTAGATGATTTTTAAATGCTTTTAAAAATAACCCTTGAAAAGTAAAATATTTAATTGATATAAAATTATGCATATTTAGTGGATATTATGGATTATTTCAACATGTGTGTTCATTTGCATAATAGTCACGTATTCATGATATCATTTCCTTGGGGTTAGAATATTCAAAATTCTACCTTTTGGGGAAGTATACACTACATTATGATTATCTGTTATCTTGGAGCAGAGCACTATGATTTATCTCTCCTGTGTAACTGAAAC
Organism: Octodon degus; assembly: GCF_000260255.1. Lineage (NCBI taxonomy): Eukaryota > Metazoa > Chordata > Mammalia > Rodentia > Octodontidae > Octodon > Octodon degus. The sequence continues at coordinate 1,938,262 of NW_004524822.1, forward strand.
TTAGTATAACTTGACCAATCTTTCCCATTTTTTCCTCCCTTCTCCTTTCCTCAGCCTTTTCGATCAGTTGTTCTATTCTCAACTTCTTTGGAATGACTTTTTAAGATTCCACATATAAGTGATACCATGTAAAACTTGACCTTCTGTGCCTGGCTTATTTCATGTAACACAGTGCCTTTCGTTTCTATCCATATAGTTGCAGGATTTTACTAATTTTATGGCTGAAGGTACTCCACTGAATGTATGTATCCATTTTTTAATCCATTCATTAATTGATGGACATTTAGATTTTCTCCATTTCTTGCTTATTGTGAATAGTGTTCCAGTGAACAAACAAGGAGTGCTGATGTCCCTTTGACATAATAATTTTATTTCCTTTTCAGATATGCCTAATAGTGGGTGTGCTGGATCCTAGAGTTCTCTCTATATAGTAGTTCAGAATAGTATATTTTGAAGTCAAATAGCTTAATACTGTTTTGCATATTGACCACATTAGTTTACAATCCAAAAGTGTGAAAAGATCCTTTTTCAACACCCTCCTTAACACTTGTTATCTTTGTTTTTTGAGAATAGCCACCTTACCCAGTGCAAGCTAATGTTTTATTTTGATTTTAACTTGCATTTCTCTGTTTATTATTGATGTCGGACCTTTTTGAAAATGCCTGTTGGTTAATTGCATGTCTTCTTTTGAGTAATGTCCTTCTGTACTTTGGTTTAGTTCTCATTTTAAAATTGAATGATGATGATGATGATTCAAATGACAGTTTTGATATCAAGTTGAGTTCTTGATGCATCCTTACTATTAACCCCATATCTATATAGAATTTGCAGTTATTTCCTTCTTTTGTATGTACAGTCTTCATTCTATTGTTTCTTTTTCTGTGCTGTCTGATATAATCCTGTTTATCTCCTATTTTAGTTGTCTGTGCTTGGAGTGGGGGTAGTTGGCTTGCTTATCCAGAAAATCCTCATCCATCCAACATCCTGAAGTGTCTCTCCTATGTTTCCTTTAGTAGTTTTATGCCTTGCATTTAAAACCTTAATATATATTGAGTTCTTTTTTTGTATTGAGATATTGCTATATCGCTTCATTCTTCTGTACATGGATATCTAGTTTTCACAGCAACATCTGCTGAAGACACTATTCATTCCCCCTATATATGGTCTCAGCATCTTCCTTGAAGATCAGTTGGCTAATAGTTGTGGGAGATAACTTCTAAGCTCTCCATTCTTTTCTACTGGTATATGTTTTTGTTTTTAATCCCAACATTATGCTGTTTTTCATTACTATAGCTTTGTAGTATATTTTAAAGTCAAATATTTTCATGTCTTCTGTTTTCTCATTACTATAGCTTTGTAGTATATTTTAAAGTCAAATATTTTCATGTCTTCTATTTTTCTCCCTGCCTCTCTCAACTAAGTTTTTTGTGGTTTCATATAAATTCTTTCTATTTTTGTGAAGAATGTTCTTTGTAGCTGGGTAAGAATTACATTAATTCTGTAGATCATGTTAAATGATATGGATGCTTTAACAATATTAATTTTCTAATTCATAAACACGGATGTCTTTCTGTCTTTTGTGTCCACTTTAATTTCTTTCATCAATGCTTTGTAACTTTTATTGTGGACCTTTCCATTTTTTTAACTAAATTTATTTCTAAGTATTTTGTTTATTTTTGTAGCTATTATAAATAAGATTGCTTTGGGTTTTTGGTAATTTCATTATTGATCTGTAGAAGTGCTGCTCATTTTTCTATGTTGATTGTACAAGTTGCAAGCTTGCAGATTCATTAGTTCTAAAAGGTTTTCAGTGAAATCCTTATGGTATTATGATCTCTCTTATGATAGTCTATAAACAGAGACAGTTTGGCACCCTCTTTTTCATTTTGGATAACATTTATTTAATTGTATTGCCTTCCTTTGGTTAGGATTGCTAGTACTAGGTTGAAGAAAAGTGTTGAAAGTGGGTAGGTGTTCTTGTCTTGTTTTGGATCTTAGAAAGTTAAGCTTTGCCTTATTTAATATCATATGAGCTTGGGGCTTATTATACTGATATTTGGTTTTTGCAATATTAAGGTATGTTCTTCATAGCTAATTTGTTCAAGCTTTTGTAATATAAGGTTATTGAGTTTTATGAAATCTTTTGTCTACATCTATTGAAGTGAACAGAAAAATTTTTGTGTTTTCTTCTGTTAATGTCTCATTTTATTAATTTACATATGTTGAAGTGGGCTCTTACAGCCCATTTACTTCATCATGGTGAATATTTTGTCGAAAATTTTTGTATTCATATTCATTAAAGTTGTTAGTCTGTAACTTTCTTTTCTGCACCCTAATCTGGTTTTCTTGCTAGGGTAATGCTGGCCATATAACAAAGATTTTTTTCTTTACTTTTTAATTTTTTTAATAACTTGAAAGTATTGCGATTATTTATTTAAATATTTGGTAGAATTCAGCAATGAAGTAATATGATTCTGAGATTTTTCGTTATTGATTCAATTTTATTACTCAACATTGGTCTGTTTATATGCTTTACTTTTTGTGGTTCAGTTTTGGTAAGGGATATGTACCCAGGAGTTCGTTCATTTCTTCTAGGTTATCAGATTTATTGGCATACAGTTGTCAAAAGTAGTCTTTAATGAACCTATTCATTTCTGTGGTATTAGATGATATCTCCTTTTTCATTTCTGATTTTATTTGAGTCTCTGTTGTTTCTTCTTTATCTATAGGAAAGTTTATTTTTGTTTCCAAAAAATTAAGTCTTAATTTTGTTGAGTTTTGTATTTATGTTTTAATGTCTATTCATTTCATTCTACTTTTTATTATTTTTTTTCTTCCATTAATTTTTACTTTTTTCATGTGATTTTTAACTGAGTACAACAATAAGTCATTTATTTGAGGTCTTTTTGCTTTTTTTGATACAGGACAAAGGTACAGGCCAATACTTCCAGTGCCCACAATTCTCAACAAAATATTAGGAATTATACTGGTGCAAGCTTAGATTCATGGGCTTTGTCAGAGGCCAGTGCCCTGGAGGTAGGGGCTGTAGAATCCCGTCAAGTACTAGGTTTCACTGTGGGGAATTACTTTTGGGATTCAGATCAAAGACCTGCACTTAGTTCCTTATCTTTCCCTCAAGTGCCCGATCTCTCTCCATGCTGTGGTGCTCAGAGTTAAATGAGGGACTCTTTCCTTCTTACCTGCATCTTTTTTATTATTGTGATAAACCAGATACTGTAACTCTCATGGTTTCTTTAGCCCTTAAACATTCTTTCATGAATGAATGGTCATTCAAATTGATGTATCTGTTGGGACTCCATCTCTGCAGGTCTTACTCCTTTGTTCTGCTCAATTTCTCCACTATTAAAAATGTCCTTTTAGCTTACTGTTGAAAACATATTCATAACATTAACAATATTTGATGTTAAACTGTATGTATTTCAATGATACTATAATTCTGTTCTTCTTATAGTACCTGTTACACACACACACACACACACACACACACACACACACTGCTCCTGGGTTGTCAGAGCCAACTTGTTCTGTGGCTTATGAACACTTACTGTCATATATCTTCAGAAACTGCCAGCTCCTTGATGTTAGACAAGTGATTTGAAATTTCTTAAGGTGATAGTATTTGTATCGTGAAAATTAGAAAATTCTGCAAATGAATTCCTTTTTTTCAGAGTACCAGTTATTAAATGTTTATTAGCTTGCCTGTGTGCTTAAGCATCTTTCTTAATAAAAAGAAGATATTGCTTTTGTATCTGATATTTAGATAAAATTTACAATGAAAGAAACAAACTAATTGTTTTTTTTCCCCTACATTTTCAGGGATACGGAAAGACCGAAGGGGAGGGAGAATGTTGAAGTATAAGCGACAAAGGGACGATGAAGAGAGGAGGAATGAGGTGGGGCCATCTGGAGACATGAGAGCTTCTAACCTTTGGCCAAGCCCTCTTGTAATTAAGCACACTAAGAAGAACAGCCCGGCCTTGTCCTTGACAGCTGATCAGATGGTCAGTGCCTTGATGGATGCTGAGCCGCCCTTAATCTATTCTGAGTATGATCCTACCAAACCCTTCAGTGAAGCTTCCATGATGGGCTTATTGACCAACCTGGCAGACAGGGAGCTGGTTCATATGATCAACTGGGCAAAGAGGGTACCAGGTAAGAATGCTAAGCTCAACTTTTAAGAGTTGTAACTTTGAAGAACTTGTGATGTCATGGGGAGAAGGGGGGCCAACAGTACATCATTATCTAATTTCAATGTTATAACAAGATTTGTTAATTTTCACTATTGACATATCCGAAGTTTTCCGGAATTTCAGAAAAAAACATTTAAAAATCTAGAGTGCTAAAATC
>NW_004524822.1:1942739-1965194 GCF_000260255.1 Octodon degus
AAAAATTTATTTATGTGTGTGTGTGTGTGTGTGTGCGCGCGCGCGCGCGTGCAGTCAGCTCAGCCCACCAGGGGGCGGGGCTGGCTGGCATGTGGTGTTGGGGGATTGAACCGCGGTCCCTGTGCTGTTAAGCTTGTTCTAGGTAGGTGCTTTAGACCACTGAGCCATCTCACCAGCCCACAAAACACTGTTTTTGATAAAACTTTTTTTAAAATTAATTTTATTGAGAAACAAATAGCAATGAGACAGTTTCAAAACCAATTAGTAGAACAGTTTCAATAATTAATACATTGTATATTGTTGTCTTTATAGTGGTTATTCATAGTGCAAGATGCAAACATGATATCCTGTCCAAATACTAATAGCACAAATCTTTCTTCTCATTGAATTAAGAGAAAGTAGATGTATATCTCTCCTAACTATTTTGTATATACAGATACAAAATGGTCCTTCATTTGTATCCCCTTTTCTTGTTTAGTTTTGTTAGAGATGGGTATTCCATGCCATTCAAATATTGTAGGTGTGTGAATTCAGCAAAATACTCCAATATAGTTCCAGTAGTCCATAATAGTAGTGGGTTATCCGTAAGACTGGCAATGTCAGAAGTTGTTGACTTGAGCCTTTTACAGCTCAGCATATTAATATGGCTTTACAGACAAAACTCATTTTTGACCCATTTTAGTTGCCCAAAAGATTTGGAGTAGACAATATTATATTGCATAACCTCAGAAGTGTTTCATACCAATTAATCTACAAAAGTTTTTGATATTGAAGACTATTGTTTAAGCTATCTCAATTATTAATAAACATTGTTTTCTTTAAAGATCTTGATAAAGAAATGAGCTAATAATAAGTTTGTTTGTTGAATGTCAATTATTTCTCCAACCTAGTTTAAACATAATATTTGAGGAAAGAGGAAATACAGTAGAAATAAGTGAAAGCATCAGTCCTTTTAGGAAAGTATGGAAAGATCAGTGGTTGAAATGATACTTTGGTCTCTCTGCTAATTCTCTCAGAAGTGGTGTTTGTGTAAAGTTGGACTGTTACTCTTGTTCAGAGAGAACAACTCCCATTCTTAGGGAAGTAAGACTCCTCCATGCCAAAATACCCATCATGCATACTCAAGAGCAAAATCTCTTTTGTGGACTTAGTTATCAAATGAGTAGTAGATTTAGAAAGAGAATCTTTCATTTGGTTTCTTTCAGAAGATGAAATAATTACTGATGAAGCCTGGGATACTTTCTTATAAGACTGAAAAATGAGGAGTTTTATACTTGCACTTCCATGGTCACTGATAAGTTATAGGTTGGGAAAATGTATGTCTGGCCTTAGAGACTCTCACAGGTATTTGTACATATGAATATATGTATGTGTGGTCATTTGAATAAGGGACCAGCAGTTCTGTGATCCAGACATTTTAGATGGGTGTTCAGTCCGCTGATTTGGGTGCTGGGGCCTGGGCTACATGAAAACATGGGATGATTTGGGTTTCTTAGGGTCAGTTCGACTGGCACACAAAGGTTCCTGGCCGTCTTTAGAGTTAAGAGTTCTATGGATCACTTAGATATGTCTATGTATATAGCTACATTTTGTATAAACTTGGATCTGGATATTATGGGGTAATAGATTTTCTTTTATCTTTATATTTGTTATTGTCTTGCTTTTATACTTTAGAAGAAGAAAAAATAAATGCACAAAAAAAACCCAATGGCCAAATTCCTGACAGCCAATTCTTGGTTATAGTTAAATTCTTTTTCTTTCTTTCTTTTTTTTTTTTTTTTTGTATTTCAGGTAAGGGTCTACAGGGTGTTCAGGGTCTCACTACTAGATTGGACTCATAATGATCTGCCTGTTTACAGCCTCCCAAGAGCTGGGATTACAGGCATGCTCCACTATGTCCAGTCTCAGTTGCTATCTCAGTACGTTCCCGGAGGCAGGACCAGCACGGCAGGCCCAGAGATCAAACCCCTGGCTCCTGCGCCTGCCTTAGCAGGTGCTTTAATCCCCTGAACTTTTTAGCCGTTTGTAATTAATTTCTATTCTTCTGTAAACATGTATTTTCCTTTATAAAATTTTGACGGTATTAGTTTCAGAACATTGCTGAACTCAAGTATAAACTTTTCATGCTTATTAGGAGATTCCTATCATGATAATTTTATAAATATAAAAATATAAAGAGAATTTGAAACAACTGGAATTAAGTTCAGTTATGTTTCCAGTCAATGGAGAATTCAGGACAATGAACTTCTGAATTTGTAAATCAAATTGAGACAGAAATCAAAGGAATGAAAAATGCATTTTTTTTTTTGGTCCATGTGTAACCATGTTAAACCCATAAAGACAAATTTATGGTAATAAGCTATGTAAGAAAATGACTTTGTAACTTAGTTCAAAAGACTTGAGTGGTTCTGAACTCCTTGGACCAAACTGTATTTCATTAATTGATTGTTAAAAGAAAGAAATATAAAGGCAAAAATGAAGCTATGCATAGTCACGTCCCTCATGACGATGTTTTTGTTAGTAACAGGGTTCATAGGTGATGGTAGTTCTGTAGGATTGCGTTGCCTGGTGGAAGGGTAGCCAGCTGGGTTCATTCACGCTGTGATGTTCACAAAATTACAAAATCACCGAAGGGAGCATTTCTCAGGACGTATTCCTCTTGTCAGGAGACTCATGGAGCTGTGAGTGTGTGAGCGTGTATATGTGTATGTGTGTGGTCGTGTGTGGGCGTGCGTGTGTGTGTGGGCGTGAGTGTGTACCACCATTGGAACATAGATGCAAGTCAAAAGCCTTATTGTCAGATCAAGCAGAATGAAATATTCATTAATTTTAAAAGGATGAAAATGAGGAAACAAACTTCTGGAAGAACTCTGAAGATGATTGTCAAGCTTTTCATTACCTTTTTGTATCCACATATTATCTGTCATTTTAAAAACTCATTGAAAATTACATACAGATGTTGTGTTTATGTGCTAATAATTTTAAAATAACAATAATAATAATTTTAAAAAGTGGACTTTTTTTTTTTTTGTGGAATGGGGATTGAACTCAGGCCCTTGTGCTTGCCAGGGAAGTGCTTATTCCACTGAGCCATCTCCCTGGGCCCCTAAAAGGTGGAATTAAAAAATGTTATTAGTAAGAATAGCAAAAAAAAAAAAAAATCTACTGGTACCTCAAACCTAGAATCAACTGTATATCAGCTCTATGATACAAAAATCCTTGTGGGACTTTTGGCTTGCCCTCAAGATGGCTGTTGGCATAATAGAAAATATGAACTGAGTTCATCTTGAGTGATAAATTTTACTAAGTAGAATCAATATCTTGGGCTATTTATCATTCTAGAATTTTTTTCCCCTAAGAACATCTGAGTGTAGTTTTTGACTTGATATCTCTCTTTACTAAAAATGGAGATGTGAAGAGATTTTGAGTCAAATATATCATAAAATGTGATAGTCAAGTTTCAAATTATAAAAAACTTATGTTAAATCTGGCTAATGATGACTTCGGGAAATCCATTTTTTTCTTTTCTAATTTAAAAACAATAGCAGCACGAATGATGACAAAATCTACCAGTTGAGCTCTGCAAAAGATGCTTTTTATTTTTTATTTATTTATTTATTGATTTTGACGGAACTGGGGATTGAACTCAGACGCTTGCGCTTGCCAGGGAAGCACTTACTCTACTGAGCCATCTCCCCGGCCCCCAAAAGATGCTTTTTAGAAAATAACATATCCGCACATATTTAGCTACAGAGGTAGCTTCATTGTTTGCTCTGAATTTACTAATCTTTGACACTTTATAGTCTACCCATGAGTGGAGATTTACTTTTAAAGGAACTATGTTATTAAATCTTCATTTACCTTTCTGAAGATTAGTAACTATGTTAAACCCATAATTAGACAAGTTTATGGTAATGAGCTATGTAGGAAAATGACTTTGCAACTTTGGTAGTTCAAAAGACTTGAGTGGCTCTGAACTCCTTGGACCAAACTGTATTTCATTAGTTGATTGTTAAAAGAAAGAAATATAAAGGTAAAATGAAGCTATGCATAGTCAAATGTTCCTCATGACGATGTTTTTGTTAGCAACAGGGCTCATAGGTGTAAATGACATATGTGTAAATGACAGATAACATACAGATACACACTAGTTTAACAAGAAACATACTAGACACACACATGTGCGTATGTGTGCACCCACACACTTAGTATGGAAACATACTAGTTTAACAAGAAACTAGTCTACAAATGTAACATTATTTAACTGTAGGTCAAAAAGGAAAATACACAACTTCAGAGTTGTTAGAATTTTAAAAATCACCATTGCACTCAGTTGCATCATTGAGTAGATTCTTTGGTTTACTGTTCATGAAATGCCTCTGATGTTTTTCACCGGGGAGATCTCACCAACTGTCACTTGAATCTGGCACCACTCCTGCCTGGTGTGCTGGAAGCGTGGCCCACACCAGACAGTGAAGGCCAGGTGACAATGGAGCTTGATCCTGCAGGAAATGTTGCCTTAACCACTACCTCATTCTTTAAATGGCAATTTACTGATGTCTGTTGCCTCCCTTTCCTGCCAGTCCTCTCCTCACTGCTGGAGGTGTCTTGGCTCTCCACCATTTTCTTTGCACTCTCCAGGCTCAGTTTTGGTCTAAGGGCAGAAGATTCTGATTTTCTGCATGTGCCTCCCTCCAGCCCCAAGCTCGGGGTTCTGCAGTTTTGGCATTGTCCTTAAGGGCACTTTCTTTTTGGGCTCAGGGCTGCTTCTGCTCCCAAATTACAAAGATATCCAGTACTTAGCTTATGTGACTCTGATACCTACCTGCATCATTCAAATTTACCAGTAAACTGAAAGACTTGAATAGAAAACAAAAACAAACAAACAAACAAAAAAGTGATGGGACTTTTGAAACTCCTAATGTTAAGAAATTTAAGCCCTTCCCAAACTCAGTTTTTCCCCTCAGTTAGAACTGTACTTTAAGGCTATGCTGTTCCTTTTTTTTAAAGTCTCTGTTCAGCACCCACCAGCTGTTCTGCAATCACTCGGGCAGCTACAGCAGTGAAAGTCCACATCCAACCTTTCTTTCTTAAGGGGCAGAGCAGTGTGCATAAGAGTGTGCACACTCAGACCCTGGGGACTTTCTTGGACTTCTGCTTTCTGTCAGCAGGTTGGTTTGCTTAGTGTCACTGAAATCTTTCATGAATAAGGACAGGCAGGCAAGGAGAGAGCACGATACCTCCATCTGGGACTTGGAAGCTTCTTCAAGGAACACATTCTATTCTGGGAGATTCCAGGGGCTTGGCAGGGCTACCTGGTACTCTGCTTCCCAAGTATATTGAGACCCCTGGACTTTGCTCTCTGGCTGTGTGGTTGATCCTCAAAAGCAGTGCTTTGACATGGCACAACAGTGAGGAATGTAGATATTTGGGTGACAGCCTAGAGAGAGGTGATAAATGTGTGTGCTTAAATAAGCAAGATTCACTGTTTAGATTTTGCAACTATTGGGCCAGCAAGGTAGCTCAGTGGACTAAGTCCTGCTCAGTCAAGTGTAGTACCTGGGGTTTAATCCCAGGCACCACATGCTGTGCCAGCCCTGCACAGCCCACTGAGACCAAGCGTTGTGGCACATGCCTGTAATCCCAGCACCAGAATCGTTCCAACGCGAATAGGGTCCACCCTCTGGACTGTAGTTTACAGCTTCCTCTAGAATGCTGAGCTCTGTTCAGCCTCCCACTACTCCCACAGAAGCTCTGGGGGAGATGCCAGGAGAGCAGCTCCTTGCTTGATCTTTCGCATACATGCAATATTATTTGACAGATGTGCTCTGATTCTCCAGGCCTCTTTATGATAGGGTCTCAAGGACCTGTTTCAGTGTGTCTAGGGAGGTCCCAGAAACTGCCCGTTTATTTCAAGCACTATATGTGTGGATGTGGGATGTCCCCAGGCCACATTATGGGGAATATTGGCCCTGATTTTTCCACTGCCAGCGGACACTGGCAAAGAGAAAGTCAGCTTTCATTAACTTTTTTATGTGTGAAGAAGATATATAACTACTGAGGAGTGCCATGGGTTGAACTGCATTGTCTAAAAAGAGATATGTTGAAATCTTTACCCTGCGGACCTCAGAATGTGACCACATATGGTAAAAGAATCTTTATAGAGGAAATCAAAAATCAAATGAGTGCATTTGTCTAGGCCCTTGCTCTGGTGTCCTTATTAAAGAGGAAATTTGGACCCAGAGCTGGACATGTGCAGAAGTGGGAAGATGATTTGAAGGGGCCCTGGGAAGAGATGGCTATGAGACTCAAAGGATGTGACTACCAGCAAAGGGCCACTGAAGTTTGCTGGTAGAAGTCAGAGCCCTGGAAAAGAAAGAGTACTCTCTCCTAAAACCACCGGAGAGTGTGGCCCTGCCACAACCCTGGCTTGGGCCTTCTAGCCTCCAGAACCGTGAGATGGTGGACTTCCATTGTCTTTTAAAAAAACATTGTTTAGATATTTTATATGGCATCCATGCAAAGTGTGTTAAAGTGTCCTGTAGTTTTGAGACAAAAAGGAGCGCTTGCTGTAAGGAGGCACTTGGGCTTCCTGGTGAGCCTCGGCTAATCACTGAGCCCTGCGGGTTCTCTTTGCTGCTCACGCAAGTGCTTCACCTAGCTTCTGGCCTTGAGGCTGACTCAGAAGTGTTACAGTTCCAAGCCTCTACCTGGAAAACACCTTGAAAAAAAAAGTCTAACCACCAGAAGGATGTTTTCAGCTTTCATAGCTTCCCCCTCTTACATTTGTATTTTTGAGCTGTTTGAATTTATCCTGGGATAAAGTGTGAGGTAGGGCACTTACGTTGCTTTCACACAGAAGGCTTTCACACGGAAGGCTGCATAGTCGTTTTGATTCTCTGTATCAAACAGCACCCTACCGAAGTATTTAAAGACTTTTATAGCTGACCTTCCATGTTTAAGAGCTTTGTTAATTTTTCTTCCAATTTTGAAGAGTTTTTAAAGTGAGACCAAAGAATTGACCACTAATTTACATATGTGGTTATTTTTCCAAATTTTGAAATAAAAAAAACTGATCTACTCAGTGTTGCACATTTTGATTAATTTATGTTAACTGAACACATAGTGCTACTTCTCTGTCTTGTGGGCAGATACTGAGCAATTTCCCTTTCCTTTGGGAAATTAAGAACAAAAATTCATGAGACTTGAGACCTTCAGGTGCGATTAGTGCTGATGGAGTGGTTGGGTGATTTACTGTCTTCTCCACTATAATAGGAGAGCATAACCGTTCTCCAAGGCAGAGAAGGAAGGATGTCTAGGCTTGCCTTTTATCTTCTCCTGTCTGTTGTTGTAGGTGTCCCCAAATGGTCTGGTTCTGGGGCTTCAGTGTTCCTGCTCCTTCTAACTTACTGAAAGAGTTAGTGCACAAAGAGCTTCTGCCAGGCATGTTTAGGCTTATGAGTTCCCAATTTCTTTCTCTGGGTTCCAAAGGCCAAAATATTCCGTTTTCACTCTGCAGGACCAACAAAGGTCACACTTTCACCAATATACCTGAAACCAAGCTAGTTGTTTTTTCCTTTCTCCCCTTTATGAGAAAACTCCTTTGTTTCTCCTGGTCCTTTCCAGTCCTCAAGGATTTGTACCCAGCTTCTGATCCAATATTGCATTCCCCTGTGCCAGGTGTGTTCCTCTTCACTGCGTGCTATTAAGTCTTTCTCTTCAGTGTCGCTGGATTCAGACTTCTTCACCATTTTGCTATTACCAGCTTGGTTATATCCTATTTTTTCAAAACCAGATTACTATGTCACCTTGCTAAATGATCTTTTAATATTCCAGCCTCTCTCCTCTTTCATTTATTTATCATGGCCAAAAAGCAACAAGACAAAAATGGTTTTGGTAAGTCATCCTTCCAAAATGCTATACTCTCTGCATGGATATTTCTAGGGCTGCTACAACAAAGTATCACAAACAACTTGGCTTAAAGCATCAGAAATGCATTCTCTAACAGCCTGGAGGCTATGAATTTGAAATCAAGGGGTGGCAGGGCTGGGTCCTCACCAAAGAGTCCATATCTGACTCCTGCAAGCATGTGTTTAGTGGCAGCTGGACATCTTTGGTGCTCCTTCCCTCACAGCTGCGTCTTTCTCACTGTGGCCACTATGGTGACAACACCTGCTGTTCTCTCTGGGTGTCTGTGTCCAAATTTCGATCTTGTAAAGACACCATGGATCTTGTGTTAGGTTGGACATAATCTTGACTGGACTACATCTGCAAAGGCCTTGTTCCTATTCAGAGGTTTCAGGTGAAAATGAATTTTAGGGATACAATGATTCAACTAAAAAGTTGGCACTGGGACCTTATCTATGTAGTGATCACATTAACAAATGAATGAGAATGCCTTACAGAGTATAGAGTATAGAACTAGTTTATGCAGTAAGATGCTTAAACCCAGGATAACATTTTTCGGACAGGCCCTTGGGATAGGCATCTATAGAATGCCTATGTACATTCTAACATGATCTGCTTAACTCAAGCAATCTCATTAGCCCATCTTTCACCTCCCTCTACCCCAGGGTCCTCTTTATACACTGTACTCATTTATTTCCCTTTTGTTTGAATATTTGCGTCTCCCCTTCTCTATTTCACATTAATATTCGTTTTCCCCTATAGAAGCACTATGATTGCTACTTTATGAAACTGCAGATTACTTAACAATACAAATTCGCTTTGAACTTCCTCAGTATGGGATGGCATTTTCACCTCACTCATATTTCAGTCTTCCTTCATAGTTAATGACCAGAGAGCTACAAAAATGAAGAAAATTGGTGCTGCCCATAATAAGACCTAAGCAAGTGAGATTATAGAAAATAATGAGTAGGCTGGACGTAATGTCACAGTGGGGTATAATTAAAAGGAAAATAATTTACCCGTTTCCAATAATCAATATCTTTCTAGAGAAAGCTCACTAAATAGATTTAAAATTTGTTTCATACTACCTTTGTATTCTTGTTCTTTGTAGGAACCCCAGGGCTCTGAGCAAAGATTTGCATTGTAGTCTTTACCTTAGACTACGCTATAAAAATGACTTTATTTTTGGCACAATTACTACTTTTTCCACTTACTCTGTACCTACCCATCAGGTGATCATGTCAAGCACTTTAGTGTCAGTATGAAAAGAAATCTACTCCCTCGAGCAAGTATTGGAACACTGAGACAGATTACAAAGAACATGTCTTAGAAGAGACATTTCACAGAAATGTGTTCTTTTTCTTTAGAGCAAATGATTTATTTCTTGTCAGAGACTGTGACATTCTTTTAAACTGATTCGTAGCTGGAAGGTGGTAGCCATCGGGGAATAGGTCTTCACTCCCCATCTGTTTTGGTTGCACAGAGAGTGGAGAATTAGAAAAAGTGAAGTCTTCGTTGCCCATGGCCTTTGAACATGAACAGTGAGGTAGACACAACTCAGGGTGTTGCTAGCTCACCTTTACTTGGTGTTCAGTTCCCCTTCTTCAAAAGCATGAGTGATTTAATTAACTGCTTCTGTCTGAGAGTGCCTAGTTCCAAGGGATCATTGGGTTTCAGTTGTGTTATCTCAGGTTATTAAATGGCTCTGACTGGTCTTCTCAATTTCAATGTTATTGATTGATTGACTGAGTAAATGAATAAATGAAGGATCAGTTGTTGCTGGAGCTTTTAGCTAGGGCCTGGGACATGCTGAGCATGTACTCCACTGCTGAGATACATCTTTAGCCCATGCTCAATTACAAATTGGATACTTCTTTGAGGTATACTCTTCTTATTTTTTAAAAATGTATTTAGTACAGGGTCTACAGGATCTCACTACACAGATTGGACTTGTAGTGATTCTCCTGTTTGCAGCCTCACAAGTGCTGGGATTACAGATATGCACCACCATGCCCAGTCTCAGTCCCCATCTCAGTGCACCCCAGGGGTGGGGCTGGCACAGCACACTAGGGTTCGAACCCTGGCTGCTGCGCTCTGCCTAAGCAGGAATTTTACTCTGCTGAGCTATCTGGCTGGCCCCATAGTCTTCTTTTTAAGTAGATTGCTTGATGTGTTTAAAATTTGTTCTGTTTCAAAATTCTTGAGTTACATTAACCATGATTTTGCTAAAAAACAAGTGACCTTATCCTTCTGGCTTTGGATTTATCACTTAGTTTTATCTAGCAGAGCCCTTAACATGATAATGGAGCAAAACAGAAGTGTGATTACTAAAGAAAAGTGACATTTAGTAAAATGGTAGCAGTGCCCTTCTCTGGGGGGAACTAAAATTTCTCTTTGTAGTACTGCATGTGTCCATTATGTGACTATTTTATAACCATGAAATCTAATAAATGGTGGGCAGTTCCCTCTCTACAGAGTGTTAAAATTGTCTCTTCTTGGAATAGTATGTCATATTGTAACATGTGGTTCTTTCTACCTGGTCAAGATGTTTTCCTAAATTTCCTTGGGGCATTTGAAACTAGTAGGTAAATGCTTTAAATTTAAAAGCTTATTCAAGGGCCTGTGCCTCATCCTTAGTGGAGGACATTTTCTAAAGCATGTTTTCAAGTTCTATCTGTCAGTGTTTCTCTTCTTGTATCAATGAGGCAGAAATGGAATATCATCACGTTTTTGTTTCTTTATTGCTGTCAACAATTCAGAAATATGTACTGAAAAGTATATTATCTTTTCCTAAGTGGATCTTGAAATTCCCCAAACTGATCCAGAACAATGCTGCTTTAGCATTTGGCCTGCGAAGGAGAAGGCTCCAACTGAATCTGATTATGAAAACTCTTGCATTTAAAACAGCGTACATTCATGTGTGATAAAATGCAGTCAGTAGTCAATTAGTATCCAGCACATGCGTATCAAAATTCATGGTTCCAATTCTGTGAAATCAGTTTGATTTATCTAGAGATTTTTAATTGTCTTGCCTAACAAATAGGAGGACTACTCAGAGAGAATCTTTAGCATATGGTGGTCATCAAAGCAAGTACATTTTTATTATTAACACAGTTAAGCAATTTATGATTTGCCTGAACTATTTTTAATAAATGCAACTTTGAAATATAGCACAGAAGCCATAATTTTTAAAGAGAAGGCATATTTTGGAGATGGACAGAGGTCATAATTATAAAACAGTGGACATTTACTTAATGCCACTATAGTAAGTATGGTGAAAGCTGATTAAAACAGTAAGCCTTAGGTTAAGTGTATCTTACTCTAACAAAAATGGAGATATATTTCTATGAAAAGCAAACAGACACTGCACAGTATGTTGATCAGCTTTCCATTGTGATAAAAATATTCCTGAGATAATCTACTTAGAAAGATGTGCACTTCGTCTCACAGTTTTAGAAATTTCACATTGTGATTGGTTTGCCCTGTTGCTTTGGGCCAGTAGTGGTGCATCACAGAGGGCGTGGGAAACAGCAAAACCGCTCATCTCATGGTCAGGCAGTGAAAGAGAGCAGGAGAGGTCTAAGTCCCCCAGCCCACTCTAAGAGCCTGTGCGCAGGGACTTAGACAGCTCCCGAAGGCCTCGCCTCAGTGGTACCAGCCTGGGGAGCAAACCCTCACATATGGATAGGCCTTGGGGAGACTTTCCAGCACAAAACATAATGCATGGCAAACAAATAGATGAAAATGATTCTAAATTCAGAAGTGATTTGTCTATCCAAACTTTAAATGTGATTTTTTTTGATATGAAAATACACATTTTTAAGGAAGATAGTTTTGCAGAAAGAGAAATAGGTGTCACTTTGGGCTCCTATGGAGCTTTATGTGTGGTAAGAGCACAAACGTTTCACTTATTTAACAGTAATTTGATGAAGTCCTTCTTTGTGCTGGGTACTGGTGTGTGTATGAAAATACACCAGAGAACAAATTTGACAATGTCTCTGCCTGCTGAGAACTTCCATGCAATATACCAGGTGCTGAATTAGGAACATGAATGTGGTAATGATTGTCTGCCTCTTGTATATGTGGAAGAATAGAAGTGGGGCTGAGCATGTGCTGCACATGTGACAACAAATCGTGATTGTTATGGTTGGAAATGAAATGCTCTCCGAAGGCTTGTATGTTGAACACTTGGTCCTCAACACAGCAATGTTCATAGATTAAGGTTTTGAGAACTGATTGGATGATTGATACTAGAATGGACCATTGGAAGGTAGAAACTGTAGGACAGGCTAGTTGGAGGAAATGGTTCATGGGAGGTGTGAAGGGATCTTGTTGCTGGTCCTCTCTTTATCTCTCTTCCTGGCTGCAATGAGGTGAGGAGCTTTGCTCTGCCACACCCTACCCTCCCTAATGGTCTGTCTTGTCATAGGCCCACCGCGATGGGGCCAAACCACCATGGACAGAAACCTCTGAAGCCCTGAGCACACCTAAGTTGTTCCTCCTAAAGCCAGTTGTTCCAGGTGTTGTCACGGGATGGGAAGCTAAGCAACGCGGTGGCTAACTGCATTAGACCCTGCTCTGCATTTGGCCTGTGCTAGCTCAGTGAATGCTTCCTTCCTACTCATCTTGTGCATGAGACTGTGAGGCATAGAGAGGCTAATAGCAGAGGGGTTTAGTGTGAGATAAACAATTTGTATTTTTAGAACACTCTTGTGTGCAAACATGATTATTTTTGAAGAGTTATAGCATTTTCTCATTCTTTGATTGGAAAATCCTTCTCTTTTTCCTCTCCTGCCATGTGACATATACATTACTAGAAAGTTCTGTGTATTGCATCAAGTGAAGAACACAACTCTACCTTCAGGCAAATGCAGGCCTTGTGATACACACTCAGTACTGTCAGTTATTCTCATTGGTTATTATTATTTTTTAATATATTTGGTAAAGGGTCTACAGGGTGTATGGGGTCTCACTACATAGACTGGATTTGTGATTCTTCTGTTTTCAGCCTCCCAAGCACTGGGATTACAGGCACGTGCCACTACACCCAGTCTCAATCCCCCTTTCAGTGCACACCGGGGGCGGGGCCAGCAGAGTAAGCCAGGGATTGAACCCCGGCCTCTGTGCTCTGCCTAAGCAGGCACTTTAGTATCCTGAGCTATCAGGCTGGCCCTTCTCATTGTTTTTGAGGGTCTTGATATAGTTAATTTTTGATTGCAATCCTGAAGGACTATCATTGAGTTACACAATAAAATTGTGCGGTAACCCAGCATTTTCCAAACTAGGGCAGAAACTGATTTTCAGAATGCATTTTCAACTTGCCTGTTACACCATCTGCCTTTGTGGTATATGACTTTCTTTTCTAATAATCTTCTTGTCACCAACCAAAACCCTGAAACCTGATTGTTGTTTCTTTGGTTTCATTTTGTTTTGCATTTACATAGTGTTGCAGTTAAGAAAAGCAGACATTTTCTGAAGTGCATCCACTGTCATCAGCTTTCCATGTTAACTTTAACTAGAGAATTGGGCTACATTTAAATACTTAAGTTATCTGAAAAGTTTAAAATATGTATGCATGCAGAAATCTAAATTAAATAGGCAATTATAGAGGAGAGAAAGAGTATCTATTGAAGAATACATCCTACTTTTAATATAGCTGTTTTAGAGTTAGCATTAACCTCACATAACAAGCTGCAATACAGGCAGCTTATACAAGATGAAACATAAAACAAACCTGAACTTCTTTTCCCATTTGTATTGCAGTTCCGTGGTTAAAGAGCCCAGAGGCCTTCTGATTTCCTGTTGCCATAACTCAACACAAGGCATCATTTTTTTTTGGTGGGGGAGGGGACAGAACCGAGGATTGAACTCAGGCCCTTGTGCTTGCCAAGGAAGCACTTATTTTACTGAGCTATCTCCCTGGACACGGCATCATTTTTTAAGATTAATGCCTGGTGGCTTCTGAGGCTTTACCATAATGGCTGCTTCATAGATAGCAGCAAAGCAGGGTTGGGGAAGCCATTTGTTAGAAGGAGTCTTCTTGGAAGTTTTACACAGCACTTCCTTTTGTATCCCTTGCCCAGGACTGCGGAAGTACCTGACACTAAAATCCCTGAGTAATTTAAATGGTTCATTCTTTTGTACCTGAAATAAAATCCAAATTCTATTAATAACTACAGTTGAATAGGTATTTCTCAAGCAAACAACAATCTCTGCTACAATAGTAAACTAAAAATAATTTCAGAATTGAATATGCTACTTAATGAATATTCTGACTTACTGAGTCAGATAGAGCATCACAGGAAGAACGAATCAGAACATAGGCTGAGGTGTGGGGGCACCTGGCCGTGCATAATAACACTAAATGTATATTAAGGTTATATTGGAACAAAAAGAAAGCTACTATTTATAGTTTTTCTAAGATTTAAGCTTCTTTATACAACTTAGGTACACATAATGACCACATTCATTAGAGGGACTTTGTATCTGTACATGGGATATCTTGATTCCTCTTTTCTCCCCAATCTCATCCCCTCTCACCAAATCTCCTTCCTCTCCCCATTCACAAAACTAAGTTTTCATGTGTTCCTTCTTTTCTTTCCCTTCCTTCTTTTTCTTCCCCTCTCTATTTCCCTTTCCTGTTTGAGCAGTTTCTTCTTAGCCCCTCCAAATTAAAAGACCCCACCCGAATATGGGCGTCTGAGATCCACGGACATTTCTTGGAAGCACAAGTGGCAAATAAACAGGTGAAAAAAAAATGTTGAACATCATTGGTCATTCAAGAAATGAAAAATAAAGCAGATGTTATCTCGCTCTAGAAAGAATGGCTATTATCAAGAAAGCAGCTAGTAACAAATGCTGGAAGGGCTGTGGGAGAAAAGGAACACTTCTCCACTCTTGGTGGGAGTACAGACTGGTATAGCCACTGTGGAAATCCGTGTGGAGACTCCTTGAAAAGCTACGGGTAGTGGCCCCATTTGACCCAGTTAACATACCTCTTCTGGGTATTTTTCAAGAAGAATTAAAAGCATCATGCCACAGTGATACACGCATACCTGTGTTTATGGTGGCACAGTTTGTAATTAACTAAATCTGAAAAGCCACCCAGATGCCCATCAACCAGTGAATACATAAAAAAGATGTGGGTATGTTTTATAGAACTGAGTATTACTCAGCCATAATGAAGGATAAAATTGGACATTTATCACAAAAGGGACAGACGTTGAGATCGTACTCACAGGTGAAATACATCAGACACACGTGTAAATATCGCTGTTTTCCCAGTGTGAGAAACTGAGCATGTACATGAGCACATAAACATACAGTAGATGTTATGAAATGGGAAGAAATCACTTGTTTTATTATTTTCACAACATCCCTATGAGTTTGATGTTACAGACAGGAAAGCTGAGGCAGCAACTAGGTGGCAAATAACCTTCCTAAGCAGATCACAAGCTAAGCAGAGGCAGAGCAGCAGGCAGCCGGCTCCTAAGCAGGTACCTCTAAGGGCCCCTCCATGGCGCCGTTTCATTTCATAGTTCAAGGAGCAAATCAGGATGCTGCCGTAGGTCATCCTGAGGATTTATTGACAATTGAAAGGTCTGTGAAAATTTCTGCCTCGCAAACTTTTTGGCTTGGGGGATTTGTGCACACATGGTAGCAGTGTTTGCAGGGTTTTGAAAATATACACTATAAGGGCTGGCTAGATAGCTCAGCGGATTAAAGTGCCTGTAAGCAGGTGCAGGGGCTGAGGGTTTGATCCCCAGGCCTGCAGTACCAGCCTCGTCCCCAGGGTGGGCTGAGACGGCAATTGAGACTGGGCGTGGTGGCGCGCGCCTGTAATCCCAGTTCTTAGGAGGCTGTAAACAGGGATCACTATGAGTCTGATCTAGTAGTGAGACCTTGAACACCCTGTAGACCCTTCCTTAAAACAGAAAAACTATATAAAAACTATATATATACATATATATATATATATATATATATATAATCAAAATGCACGCACTCATATCTGCCTTTGAGAACAGTTCTTATATTGAAGGGGAATTTTTCTCTACATAAGAGAAGGTATTCAGAGCACAACAGTAAAGAAATATTACCTACTTGTCTCTCGGAAGTATCACTCCACTGACGGGGCTTCCGGAGCCATCTCAGAGCTGGCTGAGAGCCAGTGTTTTTGATAGCCTGGAGTGTTTGCATGATATCTACTTTTACCCCCTTTGGGGATTCAGTGCTAAATTTAAAGTGGAGTACTTCCACTGGAAGAGATAAAGTTGATGCAAGTTGTGTACGTGTGTGTGTGCAAACATGTATTATGCGCCTGCATGTGTGTGTGTGTACATGTGTATGTGTGCATGTGCATGTGTGCATGTGTATGTGTGCATGTGTGTGAACATGTAGCTATACAGACATTCTGTGAATCTACAGGGATGCTCACATTGGCAACGAGAGTACAGTGGGGTGCAGAGGAGGGTGAGGAAGGCTTGGGTCACTCGCCAAAGTGCACACTGGTGGAGTAAGGACTTGCCAGTTTGGGACTGCGCTATTCAACAGGAAATGTTTCTTCTGCACCTCTTCCAACCTCAGGTGCAGGGCTTGGCTTGGTTGCTCCATGTTTGTTTGAATTGCTCTATTAATCAAACTTCGTGAAAGATCACTCAATCATGTGTGACAGTACATACTCCTAATTGTTAGAAATCACTGGTGCATACACATTTTTTCTATCCATGAATAGCCACAGACATGTATTTTCACATAAATTTTTCTTTTCTTAAAAAATCTTAGGTTAGATAATCACAGCCTCTTTCCTTGTTTCTCCTCTCCCCACATTTGGGTCTTCTTCTTAATCTGTGTATCCCATCGTGTCACAGAAGAGTCCCATCACGTGCTGTGGGTGGCTCCTGTGTGGCCCCTTGCTGTGGAGGAAGGAGCAGACTTCAGTTCTGAGAGCATGAAAAACCAAGCTGTGGAGTCTCCCTCGATCCTGAGTGCTGGCTGTGAGATCCACAGGCCCGGGACCCTCACATGTGATCGCAGTGTGCCTCAGTATTGTTTTTATTATGACTCTCTCTCCTACCCCAAGAGGAAAACTGAACTGAATCAAACTGGGTTTGATGGAAACAATAAAATACTAAGTACTATTTTACCAGCTAGGTTGAGTTTGGAAGACCATAAACCATTGTAATAAGACTCCTTGATCTCCATCATTAACTTTTACCCCCCCCCCCAAGATAATAATTACCCTGACAGGACATATGCATTTGTGTAAGGTGTTCACCACTTTTTGTGAAGGCTAAACACTGAGAAACATGACTGACACACATGTGAGCTATGTGTTCAATGTTTACAAATTCATGGAAACCAGTAGAATTTGAGTTCTATAAAGACAAATTTTTTTATCCATTGTGTTTGCTATTATATTTCATAGATACTTGGGAAATACTTTATTTTTTTGCTCCTCGAATGCCTTCAGGGCACTTTTGGCTGGCTGGAGTGTTGTGGGGATCGAACTACAGCAACCTGAGGCTGCCAGCATTGTGGAAGCAGCCACTTAAAGAACTGAGCTAGGGCCAGGCCCCCGGGAAATACTTTGGAATAGCATTTGGTTAAGAAAATGCAAACTGATATATGCATTCATTATCCATTAATAACCCAGTATTTGGGGGTTGTTAAATACCTTTTCAGTCAAGATTCACTGAAGGAATTGTATTAGTCACATTTCAGTACAAGGGCAAAACACCTGACACTCGTAGTGAAAAGGAGAGTGGCTTTGCTTTGACTCATGATTTCAGAGAGTCTCATCCATGACAAAGGGGTTGTCTTAAAGGGGGAAACAGCAGGGCTGAGGAAAGCTGTTCAATACCTGGTGGCCAGGGAGCAGAGAGAGTGAAGCTGAGGACAAGAGCACACACCCTTCCACGTCACTCCCAGTGACCCCCCTCTTCTGACCGCACAGCACACTCAGCTATGGATTCATCTGTGAACTAACCCAGTGATGACCATAGCACCGCAATGATCAAGTCGCCTTCCAGAAACTCCGCCTCTGAATTCAGGAGACATTGGGAGGGTTGCATCTTAAATCTAAACCATAGTTTGGAAGGGTACTAGGCATAGTGCCTCAGATTTTACTGATGTTCAAATGGGATCTTCACTTAAAAAGTATAAAGAGACACTGCCTCTAGCCACCAGATTGTGTTTGGAAATGGAAGCTACAGATTTCATTTATGACTTCGTGTATGCATTAGTACTCAGTGAGTGTGCTACAAGTATCCCACTATTCTACATACTACAGTCCAGAGGGGAGATTTAAAAAAGGCAAACACAATAGACAAATCAGCTTCTTATTCAGGGAAGCTGGAAAGAGTGTGGACAAAGGAAAATAAGAGCTATAAACCTTAAAATAGGGCTGCTGGGGTAGGTGAGGAGTCAAGTTAGAACAGAACCCCTGAGAGAGCTGTGTGTGGCAGCTATAGGAGGAGGTGAGAGAGCTGGCCGTGGAAGATAGCAGCAATCCATGCCAAGGGCCAGCAAGTGCACATACCTGACAGCAGGAACAATTCTGGAATATTCTTAGAACAAAAAGGAGGCCAATATTGGAGCAAAAGGATGCAAGAATAGGAGGCAAATACATCGATAGAGTTAAGAGTGGGAAGTCATGAGAGTCCCTGTGGCAACTATGGTTTTGTTTTTTATTCTGGAAAAAAGGGGGGAATCATGGCAGGACTTATGTTTTACTAGTGTTCACTTTGCTGCTGGGTTAAAAACAGATCCAAAGGGGGCCAAGGACTGAGGCCAGAAGGGTAGTGAGGAGCCTTGTGCAGCAACTGAGTGAGAAGTGTTCTGTTGAGAGTGGCAGTGGAGAAGCAGTAATGAAGAGTCACATCGGGAACTTGTCCTAAGGTGGAGCTGACTGGATTTCCCTGATGGGCTGGGTGCAGTGTGTGAAGGAAAGAAGAGCATGGAAGATGTTTGTTTTTGTCTAAAGAATCAGAACATGGAGTTGCCGATAACTGGTCTGGGTAAGTCTACAGGTAGAACAAGTTTTTTTTTTGTTTGTTTTTGTTTTTTTTTTTTGCCAGGGGAATACTTTATTTTTTATTTTTTGCTTTTTTTCCATAATTTTATTGAGAAACAAATAGCAATGAGACAGTTTCAAACCAAATTGGTAGGACAGTTTCAATAATTAACACATTGCATACATTCTATCTAGTGGTTATTTGCTGTACAAGATGCGGACATGATATCCTATTAACAAACACTATTAGAACAAATCCCTGTATTCTTTAAGAGAATGTAACTATATATCTATCCTAACCATTTTGAATACACAGATACAAAAATGAACATTCATCTATATCCCCTTTTTCTGTTTAGTTTCATCATTTGAATATTTTTTATGAGCAGAATATATTTATTGAGAAAGAAAGCTCCTGTCTGAAAGAGGGATAAGAGCGGGAGCCCAAGCGGATAGTTCCCCTCGGATGTCATCTGAATATTATAGGTGTGTTAACTCAGCAAAATATTCTAAAAGAGTTCAGTAGTCCATAATAGTATTGTGTCTTCTGCTTGACTGGCAATGTCAGAAATTGTTGACCTGAGTCCCCTACAGCTGAACATAACAGTATGGCTTTACTTTTTATACTTCATTTTTATACTTTTCTGCTGGATGGTTAAGACCAAGATGAAGCAAGACCTATACAACAAGAGTTGTAGCTTTTGGGTCTGATAAGGTCAGTGAAATCCCCTCAGGATTTATCCTGAGATCCTGTACCTCACATTGAGAACAAGTTTTTAGAGAGAAAAAGCAGTCTAGAGTTGGCCATGCTGAGCTTGAGATGGCTTAGAAAAACTGAGTGGAGATGTCCATCATTTGGAAGGAGGTCTGGACATAGTGTGACATTAGGCATCCTCAGCACAGAAAGAATGGATGAGATCGCCAGCGGAGCAATCGTAAAGGGAAACATGAGACCAAGAACCAAGACCTGAGCTGCTCAGACATCAGTCAAATCAGAGAGAAGAGGAGTAGGCAATGGAAGGTGACATGGAGTCCACCCCACTGTAGCATCTTGACATAAATACAAAAAGAGAAAACCATCAGCCATGGCAAATGCTGCTGTCAGACTAGGCTCCATTAGAGTGGTACGTTGTTACCCTCTCAAAAGAAGTACCAACAGAGGGCAAAATGTAGGCATAATTTGAATGAGATCTTGAGAAAATGGAGTTAGTTCATTGGAACAAATGAGTATAACCAATCTTGCAAAGGAGGGAAAAGGAGGAATGGCCCCTGTGAAATCAGCAAGAAGACAGGAGAGTAGTACCCTAGTGCACAGGAGAGGGATTGTCTCCAAAAGGAGAGTAGGCAGGAAAGCTGAGTTGAGGTGCGGTGCTCAGCTGGGGTGGGTTGTGTGATTCTATGAACATTCTCTTCTGAATGCTTCAATTTGTAGGAATTTGGAGGAAAGTCACTGGCTCAGAGTGAGTCTAGGGAAGGTTTGAGAGGCTGGAGTGGCAGGAGTAGGTGGAAAGTGGCTTTCTAGGAGAAAGAGGAATGGATGAGGACAGATGCTGTACTCTGGGCCTGCCTGATATTTTGGTGGTGGATATCTATGTCTGCCTCAATCAGCTGCTCATATGGGTAGCAGAGGGTTGGATTTAATCTGGACAACTATTCTGGAAAATGGATAGAATAAGCGAAGAGAAGGAACATACTGCACATACAAGAAGACTTGAATCAACGATCCTGGGAAAAGCAATAGGGCAGAGGGAGAGAGTGTACTGCCTGTAGGCAGGGAGCAACAACAGTGACTAAGATCTATGAGATGATGACTGTGCCTTATAATCAGGACCAGGGGCTTCTCGCGTCT
This sequence comes from Octodon degus, assembly GCF_000260255.1. Classification (NCBI taxonomy): domain Eukaryota; kingdom Metazoa; phylum Chordata; class Mammalia; order Rodentia; family Octodontidae; genus Octodon; species Octodon degus. The sequence continues at coordinate 1,963,511 of NW_004524822.1, forward strand.
TGTCAGATTTCTGTGACCTCAGGGGCATCCCTAAAGTTGAGTTTTGAATGGATTCTTCAAACTTGGGCATGCGTGTCTAACATTCTGCCTTCTCTGAGTGCTCTAGGATGCTCATACAGGAGTGTTTCTGTGGTTGCTTAAAGCTGAAGTGGGCTATCCAAACATACATAGGACTGCTCTGTCTTCCCTAAGGAACCACTAGAACCACCAAACGAGTTTTCTGACCCATTATTTTGGGATGATGCCAACTGTCTGTACATATCCCAGCTGTGATGTTGGGCCCTTGGTTAATGTAATTTCCTTTCAAGTATAACCACTTACCATCATAGTCTTACCAGAAGTTCACCGGTGATTGGGATTCCTTTCCCATACAAATCAAAGCCCCAACCAAGGAAAAAAGCCAAACCACATCAACTAACCAGAGAAAACAATGTGACTTTCTACCACAATCTCCTGCCACACAGAATCCTTCTGGCTTATTTTTTCTGAAATGTAATAATGCACCTATTTTCATTCAGTGTTCTGGACACATATGTAGTGGACCCTTTCTATTTCTTGTTTCTTTTTTTTGCAGTGGGGGAGAGGCCATTCTCACCATTTCCCATTGATGAGCCACAATCTGGTGCCTACAGCTTAAGGGAAGAGAGGGTTTGCTGGCTGACTCCATGGCAGGAAGCATATGCTGGATGGTCTTCCAGAGAAGAGCCTCTTGCGTCACTGTGGTCAGGATGCAGGGAATGAAGAGAGGAGCAGGGCAGGCAGGGAGACACACCTTCCAGGTCACACCCCACAGTGACAGCCACTCCTGACCAGGCCTCCCTGGTAACCACACACTCAGGCATAAGTTCATCAGTGCATTGATCCATTGATGCAAGTGGCACCCCCAAAAGCCTGTGCTTTCCCAAATCTTCATCTCTGAACAGTGAGACTTTAGGGCACATTCTCTGTTTAGCCACTTTTTAAGCATTTCTTCAGTTTTTATCTGCTAATTCTTTCTGTGAATTAAAAACCAAAAAATTCATTTGACTTGTTTTTACTTTCCAAGAGATGCTATTTGTTTTCTAAAGGTTTCTTTTAATTATATATAAAATGAATTATAGACATACATATTTTTGTCTAGATTTTGTTTGCTGTTGAAGTGTTATCTTTATCTCTGATGATATTCATGATAGATTTGTAAAGCCATTAACATCTGTTCCCCAACTCCCCCCTCTTCCTTCTTGCTTTGCCTTGCTCCTTTCTTCCTTTTATTGTGCTCTCAATTTGAAGGCTTTATCATGAATATTTGGCCCTCATTTCACTTTTGGCCTCGAGGAGCTAAAAATGCTAATTGGAGCTCTGTGTGCAGTTTGAGTAGGGATTGTGAGAAGTGGGCCTCACCTGAGTGTCTTTTCTAGACTGGTTCGTTCTTTCAAGTGCACAACTTCCCACTCTTTCCCAGGGGCGAAAGCCTCACTGCCTGTTTCATGGGGGTGAAAGTGAGGATAGAGTAACTCCATCATCCAGAACATAGATTCATTAATGTGTTCATCTTCCATCTTTAAACCTCCGTATCTCCCACACACTTGGTGCCAAAGTACAAAGCATCTTAGGTTATGTTTCTCTGGAAAATAAAACTCAAGTTATTCAGAATGTTCACCATTTTTATCTGTTTATGAAGGTTTTTTTTTTTTTTTTTTTTTTT
>NW_004524822.1:1965604-1981552 GCF_000260255.1 Octodon degus
ATATACTTTAGCTCCTTATCAGGTATATAATTTGCACAATCCTTTAGTTTGGTATAATTTGTCTGATTTTACTTTTGTTGTCTGTACTTTCAAGGTCAAGTCCAAAAATTTCCTCCCCCAACCAATGTTATAGAGCAGTTCTCTTGTGTTTTCTTCTAGTAGTTTTATAGTTTCTGGTCATACATTTAAGTCTTTATTTAATTCATTTTTAGTTAATTTTTGTACATATGGTTTTGCACGTATGAACTGATTTCATTGTCTAGCACGTGAATATCCTGCTTTCCCAGCACCATTAGTTGATAAAGTTGTCCTTTCCTCATTCTGAGTTGTTGGCACCTTTGTTGCAGATGAATAGGCTACAGACAGGGGTTTACATCTGGGCTTTTAAACTTGTTGCCTTGTAGTCATGTTTTATGCCAGTACCATGCTCTTATAATTCAGTAGCTTTGTAAGGTATTTTCATATCAAGGAGTATTACATTTCTTCAAAGTGTTTTGTTTTTGCTTAAGCTTATTTGCACTAATTGGATTCTTTTACACTTACCAAGACATAAAGATATTTTTCTACTTCTATGGAAAATGTAACTAAAATTTATATAAGGACTGCCCTGAAGTTGTAAATTGCTTTGTGTATTACAGATGTCTGAAGGTTATTAATTCTTTCAGTCGAGTGAAGTGTTTTCATGTTCTAAAATTATTAATCCATTCCAGTAAGCACATAAACAGATAATTAGTAAAAAGAGCAAAGAGTATGAATAAGTGTTATGGTTAGTGCCTAGCTGTCCTGCCAAAGCTTCATGCAGCTACAGGGCTTTTACAGCAGTGGTTGAATTTAAATTGTGTGATGCTGGGATTAAGGGTGAATAATAAATAAGTCAATCCACTGATTAGTTTGGCATAGTTCTGGCTAGAATCATGAATGTGAGTGCTACACCGATCCTAGGACAGATAGCCTACACACACTGTAGGGGACTGTAATCTTCCCCCTTGTTTCTTTTTTTTTGAATTCCATTGTCATAAAGTGTTGTGCCTCTTCCCTGTGCCACCCTGCCTTGGAGCCAGCCAATTATGGACTGGAACCTCTACAAACTGCGAGCTAAACAAATCATTCCTCCTTTAAAAATAAATTATTTCAGTCTATGAACACAAGATATCTTTCCATTTAATTTTCTTTTCTTCTTTCATCAATGTTTTACAGTTACCATTGCATAGGCCTTTCACATCTTGATTGAATTCACAATGAGTATTTTCTTGTAACTATTGTAAATGGGATTGTTTTCCTAATTTCCGTTTTGGATAATTTGTTATCAGTGTATACAAATGATAATGATTTCTGTATGTGGATTTAGTGTGCTGTGACTACTGAGTTTATCAGTTCTAATATTTTCTGGCAGATTCTTTAGGAGTTTGTACACATAAGATCACATCCTTAGCAGAAACAGTTTTGCTCCTCTTTTTTCTTAATTATGTGTTTATGTTGTAAAAACAGAAATCATGAAGAACTTTATATATAAAAGGGCAAAAGCTATTCTGTTTACTACTCCAAGATTACCTCTGAGTGTGCAAAGTTGAGGAGTTTTGTCTATTTATACAAACACAGTTGAGGTCATATATTATCTCATCTCGAACTTGGTGTTTATCATTTAAGATTTTATGACCAGATTTCAAAGCCATGCTATGCATCTGTAGGAATATGTCAAGCCTGCTATAGTTTTTAAAAACATTTTCCTTCCTTTATTTACATATGCATGTAGATGAATTGTTTTTCTTATTGAGCCTTAAAAATTATGTAAACAATGAAAATGTTTAACAATTCAGTGTAGAAGGTTACATTTCCAAAGCCTAGGTTCCTCTGTGTTCATCTACTCCTAATCTCATTACCTAGAAGGTTATAAGAGCATCATATAATATGTATACCTTTGTGTGATTATTTTTTGATCATTTTTATCTCTTCACTATTGAAAATAAGGAATTAAGCATGTTTGCCTTTTCTTTCACTTTTTTACCCTGTAATTCTTGAATTTTATTGTGTTTTTTTCAGCATATCCACTGTTGAAGAATAAAATATGTTTATATGTTTATATTTTTTATATCAAAAATAAAAACATGTATTTTTGATCCATAATTTTAAGGGGAATCTAGTAGTGGTTACTTATGAGAAATGAATGAATTTGCATATTTGCCCTTCCATTCAAATCTCTTTCTCTTTCTTTTTCTATATTACTGCTTTTAAATTGGCAGTATTTATAGTCACTGTTCTATTATTACAAGAAATATTTCATGTTCTCTATCAAAGATCATACAATTAGCATTCTCAGTTGTATAGGTATCATGATTATAATGAACAATGACATTTAAGAAAGACATTTTCAAGTATAGAGGTCATTTCCTCAGAATAGAACTCAGAAACTACTGAATTTTGTGTCTTACCTCATCTTTCTTAGACTGTTTTTTTTTTGTAGTTAGAATATATCCTTCAGTATTTTTTCAGTAAACTTTTTATTTCTCCCATGCCCAGATAATTTTCCCTCCTATTTGCTAATAATTTGATTATCAGATTCTAGGTTCAAATTGTCAGAATTTTGAAGATATTTCTCCTACATTCTAGAATCCATTGCTGAAAATAAGAAATTCCAGCATCAGTTGGAGCCTAATTTCTCTCTGGGTGGTAGCCTTTTTCTTTTAGGAAATTTTCCCTTGTCCTCTGAACAATAAAATTTCTCTGTCATATTGCTGGATGTGAGTGCTGTTTTCCTTTAATATTGTCAGTCTTTGATAGACTTTTCATGTAAAATGAAAAATACTACATTTTCATTCAGCTCTGAAATTTTGTATGATGTTTTGATGTTTTTCTCTTTACCTCTATTCTGTCTTTATTGAGCATCTTTCTGGAAGATGTGAGCCCTCATGAATCTTCTACATCTCTGAGATTATCTGTTACTCCGTCTTTGCTCTGTGTACAGCACTTAGGATGCTCTGAGCTGAGCATCCTACAAGATCTTCAGTTGGGGGCATTTTATTATTCATTCAGTGTATTTTTATGGTCCATTTTACCAATGATATTTTTAATTTCCAAGAATTGGTTTATAGTATTTTACATTTTTTTCCTTGAAACTTTACTTTTATATCTACAACATCTAGGAAGACTTCACTCTTAGTTGCAGGTGAGCAGAACATTGAGTGTAAAGCACAAGGAGGGGAACGATGAAGCTGGAATGTCATCTTGATTGACTTTCCAGAGACATTCAAGGACAACAGTGAAAGCCATTTCTTAGCTGTCTCAGTGGATCGTGGAGGAGTCATATGGGGATCCTACCTGGTTCCTGGCCCCTGCATCTCTGCCACTGCTCATCTGTACAGCTTTGTGCTCACCATGAGCTGAGCAGCTTTGTTCTGCCCCACGTTTCCACTATGACAATTCTTCTTTGGAGCCATCCAGCCATGGACTGAAACCCATGAAGCCATGAACCAAGGAAGCCATTCTCTCCTTTAATTTGTAGGTGTTGTCTATTTGGTGTCCCAGCAATGGGCAAGGGGACTAATCCAACGGGATATAAGTTCAGTTGTTGTTCTCAGGTCTCTTGTACATCTGTCAGCCATGACCTGCCCCAGCATCCCCTGCTCTCCACCCTTCATTACCACTCTTAACTTGCAGATTCATTTTGCTACCACTCTGTGTAGGTGGAGCAGCAAATTTCATTTTGTGGTGGTGTTACTCACATCTCTAGTGGCAATTCTGCTTTGCATTTCTTTATTTAGAATAAGGTGAGAGATAAGGACCATGAAGGGGAAGAATCCAATACTACTACATTCTTTTTTCATTGCAGTTTTTTTTTCTTGCTTTATAGATGCAGTAGAGGGTGGCAATCTCTCTGAGAATGGAAATGAGAATATTTAAAATACTATTCTACTACCAGAATTGTCTTTACTCTATTTTTTTATTTATTGTGTTTTTGCCTCAATGTCTTTTCTTTCTTGCTTTTCATTTTCTTCCATTCTCCAGTGGTCAAGCTGGTCTATTTTCATTATAACCCTTATTAATCAGAGTCAAGTTTGGATAGGCAACTGGTCGATGTGTTCACTGTGATGTGTGAATCTGTTCACCTCCTTGCCTCGCCCCATACCGAGTGAGCTGATTGGGTTCTTGACCAGTGGATAGAACATTTCCTCTTGCAGGCAAAGCTCTGCATTGATGCTGGGAGCAAGCAGGGGTCACAAAGAAGAAGACTCTTCAAGGTCTCCATCACTGTTGTCTATTGATCAAATTCTTCGTGCTTTCTTTAATGCAGATCTGGAGTCTCTTTGTCTTTGTCTGGACTCCAAAGTCTCCAGCACAAGATTCCCTTGCTTGGATTACGCAGCTTCAGCAAGCAGAGCTCAGGCTTTGTTCAGAAGCTAAAGGTCTAGCTTAATTGGGCCAAGTGGGGCAGAAGGCAGTTCTCCAAGGTTTGCCTGTTGTGGTGTTTTAATGAGTTTCCCTGATAAATGCTTCTGAGTGTTTTATGTTTGGGAACGTTTGGCATCTAGGAAAAACCTAGATTCTCGTGGTGTTTAGGGTTATGATTTTCTCTATTTCTACCTAAGCCCATCCCATCAGCTTCCCTACCTTAGAAGACAGGAGGGAGGCATGTAGTCGTTGGGCATTCGAAGGCTTTGACAGGAATATAATAATAATAAAAAAAAGATCATTGTTTTCAAGAGGAAAGAAAATAAGATTCTGAGTTGTAAAATAATTTAAATATTTCTCTTAAGTGAGCCATTCAGATATACAGGCCTGAGCCTCTTCAAGGAAATATGTATATATGCACATTCACGCAGTGCTGCGTGCGCGCGCGCACACACACACACACACACACACACCCCCACACACACACACCGTGCGCAGAGCCTCTCACCTAACCATTCCTGCGGTGGCTGTAATTTTGTAGCTTGCGGTAGCAGTGGCTGCGGTAGCAATCTGATAGGAGCCCGTTATGCCAGCAAGAGGAACCAAATATCCAGTCAGCAGGAAGTGCACTTTCCACCACTTGCTCCCCTCCTGCTGCAGAACGGTCCCCAAAGCAGCGGTGGGAGCTGCCCCGGGTGGCTTTCTGTGCTTGCTTGTATTGTGAGTCATGAACACTTTAGATACCGTGTCACTTGAGGATGCTAGAGCTCAGTGACTCCATGCTCAACGTGTTTGCTCACCCCACCCCCCAAGTCTCTTCTATCTCCTTAGTGGCGTGTCTTTCTTCACCTCTGACTGTCCTTTTCAAACACTTTCTGTTATTTTCATTGATCTTAAGTTAGTTTATTCATTGTCTTCTTTGTGCGTCTCTTCTTTCCCAGTGACACTGGCATTGTCCCATTCCCACACTCCTGGGCCGGTGCACTAGGCCTTTTGCTGGGGTTTTCCCTTCCAGTTGCTTCACCTTCTCATTATTTGTACCTCTTGCTCCCAGAGAGGCCTTTCTCATGTGCGGCTCTGAGGAGACCACACTGGACGCTTTGCATAGTGCCTGCCCTGTGTATGCTTAGCACAATGCCTTAAATAATGTGAGAGTAGGTCGAGGACACAGTCAGTGGTGAGCAGAGGCCTTGAAGGCTCCTGGTGTTCTGCTCCTGCCTCTCCTCCACTGGCCTCCAGCCTCTCCTGCCCTCCTGCCATGGCACTTGAGGCGGAGGACACTTGCACATACGAAGCTCTCTCAGGAGCATTCTCGGATTTTTGTGAAGGCAGACAACATTTTTAAGGAAGCAAAGCTCTTGGAGGTTGTTTTTCTCTGGGCTACAGGTAAATGTGGTACCGGTGCCAACTCAGCGCTGATGCTTATTGCAACGTGTTTCCTTTCTCCCCAACTCTGCAAAGCCGAGCTGGGTTAATTAAAAAAGAAAGTTACAGCAGGCAGTGCCATGAATCTGGTCTAGTTTATGTTTTACAGGGAATCATTTATTATTAGTAGTAACAGATTACATGTGAACACTGGACAACTGACCAGGGTACGGTGCACCTGAGGAAATGGACATGTTCTCACAGGCAGCTACCGCTTCTCCTATAGTGGTCCTACTCTCACTCCCCACCCCACTAGAAGAATTCCCACTCTGTTGATTCATTGCTAGCTTTCTCCTTACCATTCTCTCTCCTATGAGCCCATTTAAAAAAATCAAATCCTTCAAGGTCAAACATTTTTTTCTGACAGTCCCCATCCCTGTCCCTATACAAATCCTCAGTTCTACCTTTGGTTTGTATCTTTATTATGGTTTTAAAAACATATTCCAGAGTTGTACATAGGCATATGTAATTTTTCCAGAGTATCTTGCATTCGTATTTTTTTTTGGTGGAACCAGGAATTGAACTCAGGCCCTTGCACTTGCCAGGAAAGCGCTTATTCCAATGAGCCATCTCCTCAGCTCCCATATTTGTACTGTGTGTAGTGTTTAGCCTAGTCCTGGCATACTGTAAATAACCAATAGATGCTTGTTGATTGAACTTTGAATTTTTACCACACATTTTTCATAGCTCATAGGGGCTGTAATATGGGGGTAGAATAATGGTAACTTTAAAATGTGCCTCATGCTCTTCATGGAAAGTAGATATTAAGACAAATGTATGCATATCTCATTTAATCTTTACAACACCCCTGATACAGGCATCAGTTTCATCATACTGAGGAGGAACAGGCTGAGAGGGGTTGAGTGGCTGGGTGAATAGAAAATGCTCAGGCTCAATAAAAGACTCAAGTCAACAACTTCTGACATTGCCAGTCTTACAGATAACCCACTACTATTATGGACTATTGGACTATATTGGATTATTTTGCTGAATTCACATACCTACAATATTTAAATAGCAATGGAATACCCATATCTGACAAAACTAAACAAAAAAGGTGATACAAATGAAGGACCATTTTGTATCTGTGTATACAAAATAATTAGGATAGATATAGTTACTTTCTCTTAATTCAATGAGAAGAAAGATTTGTACTAATAGTGTTTGGATAGGATACCATGTCTGCATCTTGAACTATGAATAACCACTACAAAGGCAACAATATGCAATGTATTAATTATTGAAACTGTCCTACTAATTGGTTTTGAAACTCTCTCATTGCTATTTGTTTCTCAATAAAATTAATAATAATAAAAAAAGAAAATGCTCGGGTTGCATTCAAAACCTGTCCTGCTTTTGTTTTCCTGAGGGGGAAGCAAGTTGCAGAGTACAACACAATTTCCAGTCTACTCCCCCGTTGATAGTTCTGCTAGCCAGAGGGGTGGAGGAGTAGGTGATCTTGCTCCAGTGCACAGGAGGGAATTCCCTCTGGATACGTCCCCTGGCTGAGGGTCTAGGATACACGGAGCAGCCCTCCGTGGTTAATGTTATCAAGTGATGTTAGTGCCTGCGTATCTGCTACGTCACTTGCACCGGCCACTGCTGTCTGTCTGCTCCTTCCTTTTCCTGCTCTTTTAAAATGGATGCTGAGAAAAATTGCTGTCAGAGTCATAATTTTCCAAAAGCTTCTCGAAGTAGGACAGTAGCGCGGCAGCTCCCGTGAGTGCGTCTTGTTTATAGGAAACGCACCTTGCACGCCATTAGCACTCCGGATGTGTCCTGAAGAGGAGGAGGGCTCGTATAACTTTCCTCCCCAGATTTCTCAATTCTCACATGCCCTGTCTCCTCCCACAATTATTTTCCCCTCCCTTGGGATATCTAGTAGTGCTATTTTCTTTGCAGTTTTCATCACTGATTTGAAATGGAAGTCAGCAAACATTTTCTTTACAGGGCCAGGTAGTAAATGGTTTCACATTCACTACTAATCTGTCCAGCCTCTAACACATTTCTTCAGCTCTGCCATTATGTCACCAAAGCAGCCACAGATAATATGTAAATAAACAGGAGTGAGTATGTTCCAATAAACTTTTATTTAAAAACTGTGGGGTCAGACTGGGCTGTAATTTTCCAGTCCCTGGTTTAAAACAGAAACAAAATGTTCCATGCCTATTAGATATTACCTAGGTTGATTCTGAGTTTTTTGTTTTTCTAAAACTAGTTAGGAGGGAAATGACAAAATTGGTGACACAGTGATCTCATTTTAATCATCACAATAATAGTGGTTAACACTCACTGCATGTTTACTATGTGTCAGGTACTCTGGTAAATACTGTATGTGTTTTATATGGTTTATAAAACAAGTACTGCTACCAGAATATTCTTCATTTGCAGCTGAGAGGACTGAATGACAGAGTTTAAACATGTTGGCAGTCATCATATGTCACTGGCACTTTTTACGTTGTTTATTGATACAATGTAGATATGCACAATAATCGTATTCATCATACAGAATTTGTACCTGTGTGATACATCTTGATTCCTCTTTTTCCCATCTCCTCTCCTCCCTTCAACCCCTCTTACCCTCCTTATTTACAAACCTTTGTTTCCATTTTATACTTCTTTCATTCTTTTTAATATCTATTCTCTTCCTTCTTTTCCCCTGTCCCTTCCCTCATTGTTCTTTCCTTTGGAACAATTTCTTCCTATTTCACAATATCTATTGTACATTTTGGACCTTTTTTACTCTTTCAGTTTTTCACACCAGGTAGATTATGTCATATGTACACATGCATGTATGATTTATTTCACTGAAGAGTATGGTCCCGAGGTGCATCCATTTACCTAAAAATGTCTCAAGTTAATATCTCTTTATGGTGGAGTAGCCCTACCTTGAATCAAAAAGCCACATCTTTTCTACCCATTTCTTGGTGGATGGGCATCTGGGTTGTTTCCAAGGTCTAGTTATTACAAATTGCACTGCCATAAACATATATACACATATATCACTGTGGCATGATGTTTTTAATTCTTCTGGGAAGATACTCAGAAAGGAAATAGCTGGATCAAACGGCTTTAATCATTCATTTTGGAGAAACCTCCAAATTGATTTACATAGTCATTGCTGAAGTCTACATTCCCAGTAACGGTGGTGAAGGGTTCTTTTTTCCACACAGCCTTGTCAGCATTTGTTATTGGCTGATTCCTTGATAGCCATTCTTTCCAGCATGAGATGAAATCTCAGTGTTGTTTAACTTACATCTCTTGAATGACCAGTGATGTTGAACTTTTTTTCATACATTTCTTTGCCATTTGTACTTCTTCATCTGAAAGTGTGTATTTATTTCAGATGCCCATGTTTGGATTGGGTCTCTATATTTTGGGGGAGGGTCTGATTTTTTCAACTCTTTATATGTTTTAGATATTAGTTCTTTGTCTGAGTATCAACTGCTAAAACTTTTTCCCAGCATAGAATTCTTTATCCTATTTTTTAAAATATAATCTAATTTTTAAATGTTTTTTATCATATTATGTAGGGACTTAAAGTTCAACATATCAATACTTGATGAAAAATACCTGTTCCTTATTATGCCTAAGATGTTTGAAATGCAGTGAGATAGTGAGGTTAAGATTGATAGCCCAAATCGTTTGATAATAACAATAAGCTTTTCTTCTGGATGGTTAACAACCTAAGTTTGCAGACCAAAATTAGAGAAAAAGGAGGGATACAAGGAAAGCCAACATTTTGGCCCTAGCCTTCTAAGGTCAATTAAGACTCAGGACATATGAGAACTTGTACTGTAATGTCATGTACCTCAGTAGTGTTCCAAATTTTCTGATCAAGAAGATTATGGGGCCAAAGAGGAAAGTGATCGATGACGTACAGTGGGCCTAAGGAGAGTCACATGGGGAGAAGACACTCTCTCAGGCTTTCACAGAGAGCACATTGGCCAAGCAATGGCCGTGACTCATCCACATGGCTGCACTGATAAAGGTTCTACAATCTGAGGTAGAGGATCTCAGGACAAATCCTGAGGGCATTTCACTGACCTTCTCAGACCAAAAAGCTACAAATCTTGTTGCATAGGTCCTGCTTTACCTTGGTCTTAACCATCCAGTAGAAAAGTATGAAGTCAAAATATAAGAAATAAAGCCATGCTGTTAAGTTGAGCTGTGGGGGACTCAGGTCAATAATTTCTGACATTGCCAGTTAAACAGAAGACCCAATGCTAGTATGGGCTACTGGACTCTTTTAGAATATTTTGCTGAGTTTACACACCTATAATATTCAATAACGGAACTTAGAAAAAATGGGGTATATCGATGAATGTCCATTTTGTACCTGTGTATTCAAAGTGGTTGGGATAGATATATAGTTGCATTCTCTTAATGAATAGAATGATTTGTTCTAATGGTATTTGTAAATAGGATCACAAGTCTACATCTTGTACAGCAATTAACCACTAAGAAGAATATATGCAGTGTATTATTTGTTGAAACTGTACTTCCGATTTGATTTGAAACTGTCTCATTGCTATCTGTTTATCAATAAAACTTTGGAAAAAAAATAAAAAAAAATAAAAAAATAAAACTTTTTCCCACTCAGTGGGTTGTCTTTTCATTCTATTGGTGATTCATTTTTGCTGTGCAAAAGCTTTTTGATAGGATAGAATTTCAGTTTTTGATTCTTTCTATTTTCTATGAGATTGGAGTTTTGTCGATGAAATCTTAGCCTACACTTATGTCTCTAAGAGTTCTACCTATTTTCTCTTCCACTAGATTTAGTGTTTCTGTTTTAATATTTAGATCTTTGATCCATCTCAGTTTTAGCTTAGTAGTGAAAGACATGGGCCCAATTTTGGCCTTGGATATGTGGAGAGCCAGTTCTTTGAACACTATTTATTAAAGAGGCTATCTTTCTTCCAGTGAATGTGTTTGGCCCCTTTATTAAAAATAAGGTGGCTGTGTGTTTGGAGTTGTGTCTGAATCATCTAAGATGTTCCATTGATTCATAGGTGTGTTATTTATTTAATAAATTTTTGCTAGTACCATGCTGGATTTTTTTTTCTAACAGCTTTGTAGTATAATTTCAAGTCAGGGATTGTGATGTCCTTTGCCTTACTTAGAATTGATGTCCTTTGTTACTTAGAATTGTTTTTCCTATCCTAGATCTCTTCAAATTCCAAATGAATTTTTGAAGTATTTTCTGTAGATGTGTGAGATGTGCTAATCATATTTTGATTAGGATTGTATTAAATCTTTGTAACGATTATGAGAGTATGGTCATTTTCACTATGCTCTTCTTACCTATGAATAAGGGATCTTCCCATTTCTTGATATCTTATTTGTTATATTTTTTCAGAGTACTGAATTTTTCTATATGCACATCTTTTACTTCCTTTGTTAGATTGATTCCTATATATTTCATTCTATAATGCTATCAAAGGTGTTATTTCCCCAATTTCCCTCTTAGTGAGTTTGCTATTTGTGTATGAGAATGCTATTGAGTTTTTCGATGTTGACTTAATAGCTTACTATGCTGCTGAATTTTGTTATTAAATCTAGAAATTGTTTAGTAGAATTTTGGATATCTTTTATGTAGAGTATCATGCCATCCACAAGTAATGATAATTTAATTTTTTTGTTTCCTATCCATATTTCTTTTGTGTTTTTGCTGAAGTGAATGTTTCCAGAACTATATTTAACAGAAGTGGTATTAGTATTACTAGGCATCTTTGCGTTGGTCCTGATTTTATAGTGAAAGCTTTCGGTTTTTCCACTTAGTATGATGTTGCCAGTCAGGTTGTCATAGGTGATTTTTATTGGATTGAAACAAAGACCTATTCTTATAATCTATTCTGTTACTCTGTAGAGTTTTTGTCATGAGTAGACGTTGGACTTTGTCAAATGCTTTTTTGGCATCTGTGGAGATGACCATCTGATTTTTGGTTTTGGCTCTATTAATATGGTATATTAAATTTATTAATTTGCATATGTTGAACTGTCCTTTCCTGCGATGAATCCTACTTGGTTGTAGTGTATAATTTTCTTGATGATTTACTGCATTTCTTGCTAGTATCTTATTGAGGGTTTTTGCATCTATTTTTGTTAGGGAGATTGGCCTAAAGTTCTTTTTTTATGGTCAGTTCTTTCTCTGGTTTTGTTCAGCATAATATTTTCTTCCAGGAATAATTTTGGAGTATTGATATCCTTTCAATTTCTTTAAAGAATTTCAGCATTAGTGGCTTTATATATTCTCTAAATTTCCTGTAGAATTCAACAGTGACTCCAGCAGTACCCAGGCTTTATTTTTGGTAAGTTTTTAATTTATTTTCAATTGTATTGACAGATATTGGGTTATTTAGAATTTTTATATCTTCTTGATTCAGCTTTGGCACTTAATACATGTTTAAGAACCTGTCCATTTCTTCTGTGCTTTACATCTTATTAGAAATAAAGGTTCTGGAAGTAGGTATTAATGATCTTCTGGATTTCCATAGGATCTACTGTGATTTTACCCTTTTTATTCCTAATTGTATGAATTTGAGTCTTCTTTTTTGATAAGATTGACTAAAGGCTTATCAGTTTTATATAATCTTTCAAAGAACCAACTCTTTAACTGATTTATTTTTTGTATTGTTTGCTTAATCTCACTGGCATTACTTTCTGCTGTTATCTTCATAATTTTCTGCTTTGTCCAAACTTTGAGTTTGATTTGATCTTCTTTTTCTGAAAGTTTGAGCTTCAAAATTAAGTTGTTTTTTTGAGCCCATTATGTTTTTCCTGGTGTGAGAATTCATCTATGAATTTCCCATCCAGGTCTGTTTTTATTGTATCTCATAAGTTCCAGTATGTTGTATTGGTATTATTATTATGTTTTACATACTTTTTAACTTTCTTCTTCAATACCAGCTGTGACCCACTGGTTATCCAGGAGGGTGTTATTTAATTCCCAGGTGTTTATGTAGTTTTTGTAGTTTGTTTTGCCATGGACTTCTATTTTCACTGCACTGTAGACAGATAATATGCATGATGTAATTTCAATTTCTTTGCATTTCCCTCAGCATGTTTTATGGGCTACTATGTGGACCAATTTGGAGAATATCCTATATGGTGCTCAGAAGAATGTGTATTTTGACTCTGTAGACATCTACTAAGTCTGTTTGTTCACAGGTTTGGTTCAGTTCTGATATTGCTTTTTAAAATCTTTAAATTTTTTATTTATTGTTTTATTTGGTACAGGGTCTTGCTATGCAGCTCAGATACATAGTGATCCTCCCGTCTCAGCCTCCCCAGCACTAGGATTATATGTGTGCACCACTGCATCCAGTTTTGGTGTCTGCCACCGTATGCAGTACTGGGGCCTTGCATGTACCAGGCAGGTGCTTAGACTGCTGAGCTATCTCCACAGGCCCAGTTCTGATATTTATTTGTTGACTTTTTTTATTAGTTGATTTTTTTAGTTGATTTATTTTTGACAGTAGAATATTGAGGTCCTCATTACAATTGTGTTAGTGCTTATTTCATTTTTCATGTCGTTAATATTTATTTTGGATAATATATATACATATATATGTAATAATATATATATATTATATAATATATATTATATATATATATATCCTCATTTTGGAGTTTTACCTTAACAAGTGTGTAGTGACCTTCTTTGTCTCTTTTGATAAATCTTGGCTTGACATTCATATTGTCTACAAATAGAATAGCTACATCTGCTTTTTCTGGGTTCCTGTTGCATGGAGTACTGTGCTCCATTCTTTGACTTTTAGTCTATGAATTTTTTTTTAGTTAAATGTGTATTTTTGTGCAGTATATTGTTAGTTGTCGCTTCTTGATCCATTATGTCAGTCTGTTTCTTTTTCTTGGTGAGTTGAGAACATTTACATTGATTATTAAAACTGATATGTATTGGCTTATCCTTGTCACATTGTTTTCCTGTTGTTGAAACCTTATCTTTCCCCTCTTTTTAAATTTTACCTTGCCTGGTGGCTTCTTTCTACTGGTGTTCTTGGAATTCTGGTCTTTACTATCTTTCTAGAATGTCCTTCAGGGCATTTTGGAAAGCTGGTTTGGTGGCAATGAATTTCTTCAGTTGTTCATTGTCATGAAAGTATCATATGTCTCTACTGATTTTGAAAGGTAGTTTTGTGTGGTACATAAATCTGGTTTGGAGGTTGTTTTCTTTTAAGACTTGAAATACTTCAGTCTCTTCTTGACTTGAGAGTTTGTGTTGTGAAATCTACATTGATTCTAATGGGTTTTCCTTTACAGATGATTTATTTCTTTTCTCTAATCATTTTTAACATTCTGTTCCTTTCTGGAATTTCTGAAATCTTGATTATTATATGCCCTGGTATAGATTTATATTGGTCAAGGCTATTTGGAATTCTATATGCTTCACTTATTTGTATGTCAAATTCATTATCCATATTTGAGAAGTTTTGTATGCCATTACTTTTGTGAAGAAGTTTTGTATGGCATTTGTACTATCTCTGCCTTTCTCACTGACTCTGATTAATTTCATGCTGCTCTTTTTGTTTCATCTTGTGGCTGTTAGATTGAGCTTTCATGATCCTTCACTATTTTTGAGATATCTTTCTTTTCATGGTTGCTAACCACAATCCTATCTTGTAGGTCTGATATTCTATCCTTGCCTGCATTCAACCTGTTGAATTTTTAATCTTCTGGATATCTGTTTGTATCTGTTTCATGGATTTTATTTCTCCCCTATGTTGAACATTCATTGTTTCAGTCATTTTCCTAAGCCTCTCTCTTTTTTTTTAAGTCTGTGTCTTCTCTAGATTCATTGAGTGTGTCTTTCGTTTTAAGCATCATATCTTTTTTTCATTTGAGAGATTATTTTTTATGTAGCCCATCCATTTTATATTGCACTCTTTTCTTGTTTCTTCACTGCTGTTATTGTTTCAGAAAGTTCCAGTGGGTGGCTTCCAATTTCCTCAGTGTCATTGTGTTCTGGACTTGTCCTGGGTAGGCTGGAGGTGTGGAGGTGGATTTTGCTTCTGTGTCTTGTCAGTTTTTATTTTTTTTAATTTTGTTTTGTTTTCTGTGATGGTACTTGTAGATTTATTATAGTACATAGCTTTTGTTACTAGTATTGAGGCTTCCTTAGGAAATGTCTGTTCCTCGGAGATCTCTTCTAGGCATAGGCTGTTCTTGGTCTTTTTGTATATCCTGAGAACCTACCCACTCAATTTGTTAAGGAAGAAAAATTGTCTCTTTCGCTCCACCTATTCCTTTGCTTCCTGCCTATGGTGCTGTTTATGACACCAGACAATCATATGGTTGTTATATGAGAGAAAAAGCTTATTACACCATGTATGACATCCTGGCTAAACTAGTACATTGAACAGTTACAATAGCATCAATGTTAGTGTAGAAAGTGGCAAACTGGCAACTATTGGTTTGGTACCTTTAACCATAGAAACAACTCTATAGTTGTATAAGAAAAAATGGAAACTTGTATGCAATGAGTTTCCCCTGAGTACAGTGATCTTATTCTATGTGGGGAATTGAAAGGGGGCAAACTGGGGACAAAATGGAGATATAAGTGAGAAGAAATATAGTAGAAATAAATCTATAGGGAAAAAATAACCACCCAAGTTTTGCAAAAGTGGAGAACAGCTCAGGAGAGAAAAAATGAAAGAGAAAGCAAAATAATATTAAAGCAAACCAGAAAGAGAAGAGACAACATTTACTCATATGAAAGTATCATAAAATCAAGAAAGATAGTTGAGGGAAAAGAGAAAGAAGATGAATGTAACAAAGGAAAGTAAGAAACCCAAATAGTAAAAAACCCAACAAAACAAAAACAACTGTACAGATGACCCAGGCCGCAGGATCATGAATAGACCAGGAGCACAGGCCTGGCGTGAGTGAGATGACCCGGGCCGCAGGATCCTGAACAGACCCAGAGTGCAGGCCTGGCGAGTGAATGAGATGACCTGGGGCCAGGGATCCCCATTTGACCCAGGCTGCATGCAGGCCCAGCAGGGAACCCTTCAGCAGAACTCCCTGCAAAGAAGCTAGAGGCAAGACCCACCCAGCTGATTCAGGAGCAGAACATCTTGCCAGAGAGACACAAAGGGTTCAACTCTAACACCTGCA
>NW_004524822.1:1983162-1995572 GCF_000260255.1 Octodon degus
AGACATTGTATGATATCTTCTCCTAGTATTAGAAACTTTAAAAAGTATATTTCCATTTTCTGTTGACTTAAAAAAAAAGAGGTTTGTACCTATGTTATTTGCTTATTATTTCCTACCTATATCTTGTAATATGAGAAACTACTTTGGCAATAATAATACACAGTGTACTAACCAAAAATAAATAAATAAGTAAAACAAAAACAAAAACAAAAAAAACAAAACAAAAAACAACTGGACTGAAAAAGAAAACCAATCAAACAAAGAATGAGAAAATAATAAAATTTCACTGGTATCCATACTTTTATGGTAGTGTCCAGGTTGGATATCTGAAATGTGCTGTGAAACCCTACCAAGTTTGCAGTAGGATTTATGCTCAGTATGGGACAATCTTGGCCTCTGTATGTGGGAACTGGGGACTGGTCTTCAGCTGTCAAATTGCTGGACATCCACGCCTCCTTGCTGTGATTGTCTCTATGGTGATCTCCCAGATGTTGTGATGCTCTTTGGTAGGGAAAGCATGGGGCTGCTCCTAGACCTGAGTACAGTTGAATTCTTCCAGACCTTTCATAACTTTCTCTGTTCCACACTATTATCTCCTCTTATACTCTGGTTGTAGAGGAGTGGGAGTGCCCTTGTACTGCCATAGGCCAAGTCTACTTGCCTGCTCACATTGCTCTTCTAAGGCTATTCTGCTGATTGCAGGTCATAGTGATTCTTCCATTCATTTGTATTTAGGGATAAGACTGGATTTTGTCAGCCATTGGAGCAGGGTCTGGATGGTCCCATCTCATGCCTCCCAGCCGAATTCCCCTCAGTCTGCTTCCCAATTCCAGCAGTCTCATTCCACTCCAGTGGAAAAAAAAATTGTAATGCAAATGTTCACTATTGGTCTGAATTTGGGTATATCTTAGTCTTTTTCCCCTTCCATGTGAAATTTTATTTTATTTTATTTTTATTAATTTTGTTGAGAAAAAAATTGCAATGAGACAGTTTCAAAACAGGTTGGTAGGAGAGTTACAACAATTAACACATTACATATAGTTGTCTTTGTAGTAGTCATTCATAGCACAAGATGCAGACATGATATCCTGTCCAAACACTGTTATTACAACTCTTTCTTCTTATTGAATTAAGAGAAAGTGGCTATATATCTATCCCAACTATTTTGTGTATATACATAGATAATTGTCCTTCATTTATCTCTTTTTTTGTTTAGTTTTGTCAAAGATGGGTATTCCATTGCCATCTAAATATTGTAGGTGCATGAATTCAGCAAAATATTCCAATATAGTCCAATAGTCCACAATAGTAGTGGGTTGTCCACAGGATTGGCACTGTCTGAATCTGTTGACTTGAGCCTTCCACAGCTGTGCACATTAACATGGCTTCCCTTTTCATACCTTGTTTCTACACTTTTCTGCCATTGCTTGACCAATTTACTCTCTGTGAAAGCCTGAGAGAATGTTTTCTCTCCGTGTGACTCTCTTTAGGCACACACTACATCACTGATCTATGTGAAAGTTTAAAAAATTAAGAGAAGCAGGGATGTGTTTGAAAAACTGAGATAAGGATTTCAGGGGTTGACACCTAGATCCATCTTCATAATTTTGCTTCTTAGTTTACTCAGTCTCTTTCTGCCTTAGCAGTCCTAACATGTTTTTATGTATTTTATTTTATTTATTTTTTTAACTATTTCAAGGCCTAACTTGCTATTGAGAAAAGGTATACTCAACAAAATTGGACCATGACTTATTGTAGATTACTTAGGCTGTTTAGCAATGAAGGTGGCAAAAGTGAGGTCAGGATGCAAAGAGGTACAATTGTTGTTGAATTCCTATTGTTTTGTTTGGTGAAGTTCTGTATCATTTCTAATGTTTTCTTTTTTTTTTTTTTTTTTTTACTATTTTGTATTATCTCTAGATAATAATAAAGAGGCATAACTATGCATAGCAGAGTCCAATTTTATGATTCTAATGCAACTATGTTTTGCTAAAGATTGTGTTGGAAGAGACTGTTTTGAGGCTATCTCCCCATTGCTTCTATCCCCTCTGCATGGCAGCTGGCTCATTGTTATTAAACTGTTGATATAAAACAACAATTCTGCTTCAAAAGAAATGAGAAAATATCTGAGTCAAAAATGAGTGAACATGGCCCAAGGATATAGATTTGACTCATCCTGAATGGCATATTCCTCTGTGGAAAATGTCCCATGAACATCTGCAAGAGAGAACAAAAGTCACAGAACAGTGTATTTACCAGTGACATTGGAGGGAACATTATGTAGGCAGGCTAGATATAGCAAGACAAGGAAATCTCTGTAGGAATCAGATAATATGATACTGAATTTATAGCTTTTGGGTTGGCAGAGGCTAGAGGTCAGGTGTGATCTTAGTTGTTTTTTTTTCTCATTACTGGGACAAAATATTCAACACCCATAGTTAAAATGAGGAAGGTATGTTAAGTTCTCACTTTGTGGATATTTCAGTCCAAAATTGGCTGGCTCCAAGGCAGGGTGGCATGGCAGAAAAGTATTACAGGGAAGAAACAGTTTATGGTGGGCAAAAAGGTAGCAAAGCAAAGGGACAACCACAGCTCTTTCTATCCCTTGTACCTTACCAGACTACTGAGAGTGGGTAGCACTCATACCTTTAATCTCAGTGCACTTGGTCATAGCATTGCACCATGAATCAGTTCCCCTGTCACACATGCTAGATCCACTCATCTCTGAAAAAGCCCCACCTGTGATTGTATGACATCTAAACACAAGTCACAACAACTTTAAGATTACATAGTAGTCATGAGGGCATTAGTTCAAATATGGAGGTTGGTAGTAAATGGATATTTAGATGCACTAAAGATAGCCCAAGAAAACTTTAACTCACTCATGATCTATACCATTCCATCTCTCCACAATCATGATGTTCTCATCAGCCAAGGTCAAATAGTCTGTAGGCTTTTCAATACAGATGAGGTTTCTTTAGAAAACTGCAGTTTACATAGCTTAGTCACAGTGATTGAATGCCCCACATCTTCCCAAGCACAAAGTTGAAAAATGAAAACAACCTTGAATACTGCTCCTTTTCCACCAGCAAGTCTTTTATAATGTGCTTAGTAAACTTTCCCTTTATTTTGTCCTCTTCTCTCTTTTTCTTGTAACAGGTCTATAACAATTTGGTGTGTAAATCAGAGTTCTTCAGGGAAAGAGATTTACTTCTAAGAAATGGGCTCCTGCAGTTTTGGCTCTGGAAATCCAACATCTACAAGACAAGCGCAGGCTGGAAACTCAGGGGAGTGATTTTCAGTCCCCTGGCAGACTTCCTTCTTAGAAAAACCTCAGTCTTTTCCCTTAAGGTCCAACAGATTGGGCCCCACCCACCCTCTGAAGAGCAATCTGCTTTAATTAGTGGTTGTTGATTGTAAATTAATTACCTCAGCAAAACACTTTCACCTTTAGGGATTGACTAGCAACTGATACTACAGTCTTAGCCAAGTGGATATATGTAATTAGCCATCATTCATTAATTTTTTTAAGGAAAACTGCACTTTATATTTGTAGTACATGCATTTTTCAGTCTTGTTCGGGAGTTGACACGTGTACATAATATAGCTTGTTTCTTTTTTTTTTTTTTTAAATCCCCTTCCCCTCTCTCCTCTTTAATTCTCCTTCCCCTCTTTTCATTATTATTGATACTATTAATCTTAGTTCATGTTTATGGCATACAATATACATGCTCATTGAGATTATTAGGATGATATATATGGCATTCCTTCATTGTACCTATTTCCTCATTTCTTTCCCCTCATCCTTGCCATTGGTCCTCTGGACCCTTCCCCTCTGTATGAGGCCCAGCCCTGTCTTCTTCTATCCTTCCTTTATTTTTCTCTCAGTTTGTACTTTGCCTTTACTCAAATGATATGGTTTTCAAGCTTGTGTGTCTGATTTGTTTAACTTGATATTGTATTATCCAGGTGTGTCCATTTTCCTATAAATGTCTCAAATTTGTCCTTTATAGCCAAGTAATTTCCCATTATACACAGATAATGCATTTTCTTCAGCCAGTAATCTGTTGATGGTTATACAGGTTGCTTCTAGGATTTAGTTATTATGAATTGTGCTGCAATAAGCATTGGTATGGATGTATACATAGTGGTATGATATCTTAAACTCTTGAGGAAAGATAGCTGGAAGGGGCATAGCTGGGTCATGCGAAATTTCTAATTTTGCTTCTTTGAGAAATCTCCACACTGATTTCTGTACTGATCATTCTATTCTACATTGTCACCAACAATGTAGAAGCATTCTTTTTACACCACAGCTATATGAGCATTCATTATTTTTTTATGATTGTCATTCTTTCTAGGGTAAGATTGCATCTCTCTAATGACCAGGGCTGTTGAACATTTTTTCATATATTTGTTGGCCATTGGTACTTCTTCCACTGTGAAGAGTCTGTATGAGGCCCAGCCCTGTCTTCTATCCTTCCTTTATTTTTCTCACAGTTTGTACTTTGCCTTTACTCAAATGAGGAATACTATATGGTATTCAAGTCATTTCATTTGCCATTTCTTGACTGGGTCTGTAATTTTAGGTGGCCTAATTTTTTTTTGAGTTCTTTATATGTTCTAGACATTAGACCTATATCTGATGAGTAGCTAGCATTTTTTCCCCATTTGTAGGTTCTCTTTATCCTTTTTTTTTTTTTTTTTTGGTAGAAGCGGGGATTGAACTCAGGCCCTTGCGCTTGCCAGGGAAGCACTTATTCCACTGAGCCATCTCCCTAGTCTCTCTTCATCCTTGACACTGAAAGCTGTCATTATATTCTATCTATAAACCTAAAATAAAGAGAAACTTTGGTCATTCTGAACAGTGTTCCATGAAATGCAGAGATGAAGGTATCTCATTGTTGTGACTGAATAAGTAGCAGGAGTCATTTGTCCCATAGTTAGCCCTGACATTTGCTCATTGATAGTTGATAGGCTTTCTCATAGTTTGGCTTTAGGCATATAATAACATACTCATTAACTTCAAATAACACTATTTGGCAATGGTGAGATGGTATGATATGTATGATTTTAACTACCCCGGAAGGCATGATAAGGGATTTCTTCCTTTTTCTAAGGTTTTTATTTTTGTTTTATGCTCACTCAATAAAGTAAACTCTACTTTTTCATTCAAATAAAATCTGGGAAGATCAGGGAAGAAGCAAGTATCTTGTAGAAGTATAATTACATGTTACTTGATAATATTACAATTTAGCTTTTTTTCACATAAGACGAAGATACTGTTCTGGTTTATGTGAGCCTCTGGCTGTCTTTGATAAGAAAGCCAACTGACTAGAAAGTCAACTATCTATATTAGTTGGTGACTTTGGTAAGAAAGAAGGGCTTAATGTAGTACAAAGCCAAGCATTTACCTACAAATTTTCACAGTGAATTAACTTAATGAACTGCTTATTTTTGCATTTTAACTATGACACTTCTTTGGTTTTACCAGCCCAGATTGTCTGGAAAGTATACTAAAGTATGCTGTGAGAACAGTATTTCTTGTAATGTTTTAATATAATCTGACTTAAGAAACAGCATAAGAGTAGTAATTATCTTACATTCAGGTATTACTTCCTATTCATACACACACAATATAATGATAATAAAATTCAAAATGTGAGAATGAACTATTGATAGAAATTAAGCTAGTTTTATATTAAACATTCTTACCTAATACCTTAGATATTCAAACTTATACAGTATCTTTTGCTTTACTTGGATATTCCCTTACAGCAAATAGTTTTGATAATTCTTTCTTAGCATAGATTTCATGCATATATGTGTAAAATATACTTAACTATAAAATTATAGGCAAAATATCTACCATTCAAATTAATAAAGTCATTTGGAATTAAAATTGCTGAGAATTTAAGGACCTTTGCTTGTATTATGGAGGCCTGGTATCATTGAAAACATCTATAAATTGCTGGATTACATATTTTAAAATATCTTTAAAAATTCATCACTGATTTGGCCAAAAAAAAAAAAGAAAAATCAATGATTAGATCATTGTAGAGAACAAAAGAAAGTGAAAGAAGAAAGCTGGGAGGGGAAAGGCCTGTAAACATCTAGGATACTTACAAGTCCCAACTTTCCATTTTGACCTACAAACTACACCCTCCTTCATTTTAGAATGAATGAGAAATAAACTTTCAATGCAGAAATAAACAGCAACAAAAGCTGCCTGATGCAACTTTTTCTTCCATAAAGGAAAAGAAAATGCCTTTGAGAAATGAGAACCACACATGGTTTAGGTCTTAAAACAGTCCTCAAACCCTCTTTCATTGGAAAAGTAATTGGATTATGCAGGTGGTATAGCTGGAATGTTGCAGGGGGTGGTAGATCCCTGGGGGTGTGGCCAGGGCGTGTAGCTCCCTCCCAGCTCCACCCTTCCTGCTTTCTCTTTTTGGTCCTTTACATGGTGAGCATTTCTCCTCTACTGGGTCCCTCTGCCCTGCTGTCTAGCTGTGAACTGAAATGTGAGCCAAAGTATACTCTCTCTTGAGTTGTGGGTATCAGGTATTGTGAACCAGCAGAGAAAGTGAAGAAGACATTAGCCTTCTGGGGAGCTTGCAGCAGGGACTGAGGTTATCTGTGTAGCCCAACTGAGCCATGGCCAGACCTTGCCTGGTAGGTGTAGACCCAAGTCAACAGTGAGAGTAGGATGGGAGAGGAAGCATGCACTCATGGTCCTCAGGGGCTTCAAAGAATATGTGAAATATCATAGTGAAATATCGCCAGGCAGAAATCAATCACAAAACTACCACCCTTCCCAAAAACAAATCACTAGTTAGCTAGAAGGAAAAGATACCAGAAACTTTAGACATTGAGATTTTGACACATTATGCAAAAGATACATGTAAAATTGCCTAAGAAGTTAGGAATAGGTTGGAATAGGTAATGATCTAGGAATAAGAAGTTGAAAAAATGATTAAGCAAATTTGAAAACAAAATCTTAAAATGTCTGGAAGTTAAACAGTATAGTAATGATACTGAAAAAGTAATTTGATGGGGTACAGAATAGAATGGGTATAGTATAAGAAAGACTTGTTCAAAAGATAATGAAAGGTTTGTTGAACTAAAAAAATATATCTAGGGAGGTTATCCAGAATGTTTGAGTAGATAAACAGAGACAGAGTGTGAACAGCAATTAAAGAGACATGGAGAATATTATACAAAAATTAATAGATTATAGTCAGCTATAAAAAGGAAATAATAAATACAGTAGAAAAGCCCGGCATTCAAAAAATATAATAACAGAAAAATTTTAGAAGACATTTTTTTAGAGACACCAGTCTCTAAATTCAGAAGCCTCAATTTACAAACAGAAACAATAGAAAGAAATAAACTGAGACCCCTTTTAGGTATTAGTAAAGTATCAAAGATGAAAATTTTTTCTCCCGGGTACCGCATGCGGTGCTGCCCCATCCCCAAGGCGTGCTGAGCCGGCAACCTAGACCCGGCATGGTGGCACGCGCCTGTAATCCCAGCGCGGGGGAGGCTGCAAATAGGAAGATCACTATGAGTCCAAGCTGCGTAGCGAGACCCCTTACCAAATACATTTTTTGTTTTTTTAGCTCTTCAGTTTTCATTGAACATGTTACAAAATAAGGTTTAGCCGAGAAGACCAAAGCCCATGTCTTGCTCAGATTCCTCCGATTCTTCTTTCTTTGCTTCTACCTTCTCCTCCTCAGCTGGGGCAGCAGCGGTGGAGGGTGCAGGGCCACCTGCACGTGTAGCGCCTGCTGCGGGGTCAGGGCCTCCAGTCCCTACACTGCGGATGAGGCTCCCGATGTTAACACTGGCCAGGGCCTTTGCAAACAAGCCAGGCCCAAAAGGTTCGACATTGACACTGACCGCTTTAATGAGGACGTTGATCTTATTCGTGGTCACCTCATCGTCGTGCAGGGTAAGGGCGGAGTAGATGCAGGCAAGCTCGAAGATGGAGGCCGTGATGCGGACTGCCCGGCGCGGTGCTAGTTGACGGAAGAAGTGAAGGCCTCATCCCAGCGCAGCCTTAGCTTCCTCGGAAGAACCGAGCACCTTGGTGGCAGCTGAGGAAAGCCCAAATACATTTTTAAAAAAAGAAAGAAAAGTTTTTCTCAGTTGTAGACAGAGAGAAAACATAGTTTGACTTAAGAGGTAATTAGACAATTGTTTTCTCAGTAGCAGTAACAAAAATGGAAAGTTAATGGAATGCTTTCAATACCAGAGGATATCATTTTCAATATAAAATTGTGTACATAGTAAAATCATTTTTCAAGAATGAGAATGATGTGATGACATCATCAGAGAAGAACAGTTTCCTATAAAAAGTTGCTAGCATTCTGGAGCATATATGTCAGGCATTAGAAATAAGTAGAAAGAATGTCGGATATGCAAGAAGGAATGGCGAGTAAAAACATTGAGAAATACGTGAGTATGAACAGGCGTTAGCTAATGAAAGGACAGCAGTGTCTGATTTGAAGGTTCAGTGGTTAGAA
This sequence comes from Octodon degus, assembly GCF_000260255.1. Taxonomy (NCBI): domain Eukaryota; kingdom Metazoa; phylum Chordata; class Mammalia; order Rodentia; family Octodontidae; genus Octodon; species Octodon degus. The sequence goes on from NW_004524822.1 coordinate 1,991,691, forward strand.
CTAAGATGGTTCATAAAATGCAAGAGTAGTGTTGAGACACGGTGTCCTCTGAGTCCTTTCGGGTGTCCCTTTCGTGCATATAAATTTCCTGTGCTTGTGAAGATGCCAGTCAGACTAAGTTAGGGTCTCCCACACTGTACCTTAATCATTCCTTTAAAGCCACTGCCTGCAAATGCAGCCACATTCTGAGATACTGAAAATTAGATTGCAGAGTATCAATTGAAGGCTGAGGGTGGAGAACAGAGAGAATTCAGTCCACAACAATTAAAATACAACTTCTTCGTAAGAGCTTTTCCTCTGGAACAGATAGAAAATCAAAGTTGTTTCAGAGGATTGATCTTGGATATATATCCCAGGGTAATTTTAGGAGAAAGTAGACACTAAGAATGCCAGCTCTTCACCTTTTTCATTTTATTAATGACTTGATGTGCTCAAGAAAAACCCAGTAATATAAACAATAATCTCATAATCATGACTCAGATGCTTGCTTTAATGTTAGAAGACTAAAATTTCTGTAGATATAGACTCATACTAAATTGCCATTTCATTTGCTTTCTGGAATGCACAGTTACTCAAGTTAGGAAAGCAGTGTACTAAATAGATAACAACTATTGGTATTTAAGAAATTAGTCATATATAGCTTTTCTACAGTTCTTAAAAATAATCTCTTCTAACCAGGGTAAATATCCCTCCTCTTGAAATGTAAGTCTTGGATATGTTTGCTTTCTAAATACCATATTGAACATGTAAATAAAATTTAATAAGCTTTTACTGTTGTAATCTCAACAGGTGTAGTCTTCCTTGCTGATTTTCTACCAAGGAGCATTTTAGTGCTCCATAGACTAGATCACAGAAGAACTTTAAATGTAGTGAGAAGAGAGTTTTCAAAATTCATAATTATTGCCCAAGTCTTTGCATGCAGTTTCTAAAATGACATTTCCTTAAATATTTGCTTGCCTGAAGTTTAAAGATTCAGACAAGCAATTCACTTTTTGTTACACATTTTAGAAAGCATTCTTAGGAAGAAAATAGCCCTTTACTAGTTTGGCAAGTGATGGGTTTTCTTGGCACATGTTGTATGCTAATTTTACTGGACAAGAAAGTAAATTCACATGGTCAGCTGCATTCCAGTTTGTATTCTTCCTCTAACATCCTCCCCTCTTACATTCTTGAATTTTGACACTCCTACACACCAGTTAAAGCACTTTTTAGAGTGTCCAAAAGAAACTGTTGCAATTAATTTACCCCTGTATTCTTTCTTTGATGTGTCACTCTAATGCTTTGAGTAATTTTCAGTATTTGGCTTCTATTCAAGGATAATTTACTAGACTTTGAAGAGGGGGGATGCAATAAAAGGAGAAATAGATTTTTTCCCAAATAAGAAACAAAATTATTTTTTGTCTGAATACCTGGAAATTCATTTTTTCCTGGGTGACAAAAAATAGATAACTCATTGGCACAATTCACTACTATTGAAAGTTTTTCTCTTTGAACGAAGTTAACCTGGCAGTCTCTAACCATACAGCCAGCCTAGGTTATCTTGCCCAAAGATATTCAGATAGATGAGGTTTTCAAATTAAACTCGTCTGAAGTTTTAAAATGACCACAAGTGTCTTAGTAGGGGACTAATGTTATTTTGTAATGATTAAAAAGAATGATGAGAGCATGAACTATGGAATAATGCTTCGTCTCTGATGTTGTGTGCAGTATATTTTGAGCAGTTTCTATTTGTAGTTGTATAACAGTCTTCATCTTCTTGTTCATTCTATGCTTGCATTTTAAGGACAGGATTTTTTTCTTTCTTTATAAACATATTGTATTCTATCCTCTCACCCCCAACCCTAAAGCAATGACTGATTTTCAGAGATGAGTAAGAAAGGAAAGAAATGATAAATTCAGAGATATGGGGGAGATATTCATGGTCTTTTTCCTTTTTAAATAACCAGCAACTAGCACAGTGAGTGGCACTCTCTAGATATCTGAACATTTTTTGTGACATTGAATTGTTTGTTTTAAAATAAATGACAATATAGAGAAGCTTCTAACCCCAAAGAATGAAGACTTAACTTTATGTATTCCTCTTTTCCTTGTCTAAATTTTTTAAAAATTATTTTTAAATGAATAGAAAAATAATATATAAAACATTAGAAATGACACACAAGATGATAGGTATTCAACAGTGGTTATATTTCACATTGCTGTCTTCAATGTAGTTGCTCATATTACAAATGTAAGTGTATAAAAGTTGTCAAAGTAAAGGATTATTGCTCAACTAGAAAAAAGATAAATTTGAGGCTTTTATAGGTAAATGGATGCAACTAGAGGTTATACTCATAAGTGAAATAAATCAGACCTATATGTGTAAACATCATGTTGTCTCCCTAGTGTAAGTACCTGAGAGAGTAAATTTAAAAAAAATTTCTCTTTTTCTGACCAGTGTTTTTCTACTTGAAAAATAAATCCACATTTAAACATAAGACATTTTTGTGACAGATCAAGTTCAATAGAAGAAACTTGAAAAATATGAGTAGTTGTCTATCAAAAGGTCTGTTGTGAAGGGTATGCCCAAGAACATAAGATTATTCTGCTTACATAAAATTACTGCTCTTCTGATTTGACCTACATTGATCTCAGATATTCAGGTACATCCCATCTTTAATATTCTTTACTCCATTCGCAGACATTGTGCCTTGCCCCACCTGGCTTCCCCGCTGCTTGTCCGTGTGTCTGTCATTAAAATGTCCTCTTCTGTGTTCCTAACAGACCCTTTTGAGGAAAAAAGCAAACCTATTTCTTAGGTCAAATGTAAGTAGCAAGCTAAAGAGTCTGTAACATGTCCCAAAATATCAAATCCAGTTTTGTTTTCTCCATATTGTCAAATGTGAATTTAAGATTGTGTAGATTTCTTCACATGTTACCCATAGGTTGACATGGACCACTTCATTCATTCACTCTGTTTAATTCAATGAGAATGGATTGACTCTATACTGTGTGCATGTTGGTGAAGGTGTGTAAGCTGTGAGGGCAGGAGTCTGTGCCCAAGCTGCTGACAGGTTCATGGGCAGGTGACGCACAAACACCAGGGAAAAGGAGAGGAAGGGGTGGGACCGGAAGCTCGGGACGCACCTTCATTTCCCTTCTCAGACATAGTCCTTGCTGTATTGCGTGATTTTCCTGGGACACCACTGCTTGCTTGCTGGTGAGGCCAGCTTAACATACAAAATGCTTAGTTCAGGGAGCTGTGTTTAAGAAATGTTCATGAAATGTCTAGAACACTGCTTGATTCAGAGATACACCAATTCAGTCCACATTGAGTAATTTTAAATTTTTTAGTAGCCACAGTAAAAGGTAGATGAAGTTTATTTAGTCTAATATTGGTATTTCATCATCTCATCAATATCTACCTTATTTATTTTGGGATAAGTCTTTGAAATCCAACTTATGATTTTCACTTATAGGATATTTCAGATTGGATTTCTACTGGGATATTTGATCTGTGTTCAGACTGTATAATTTTTAGGAACTGATAAGAGATTCACGTATTCAAGTTGTTCTAGATATACTTAGCAGTGCTTTGATAACTGACTTATCAAAATAAAAATGTAAGTTAATTAAAATTAAATAAAAATTGTAAAATCTCTTTCTCAGCCACATTAGCTGCATTACTTGTGAAGTGCTCAACAGCCACAGCTGGGGACTGGTTATGTGGACATTGTCGCTCTAGCGTGACAGTCAGTGAGCAAAATGCTGTAGAGGGATGAACAGAGTTTGGGGGCTCTAAGAACCCATGGAGGGGGTCTTGGAAACTCAATAGGATTTTGCTATGTAGGGAGTGGGATGGAGAACAGTACAGTTTAGTGTGTGTGTGTGTGTGTGTGTGTG
>NW_004524822.1:1995672-2005073 GCF_000260255.1 Octodon degus
TGTGTGTGTGTGTGTGTGAGAGAGAGAGAGAGAGAGAGAGAGAGAGAGATAGTGGGCACTGAATCCATGGCCTTGTGCATGCTAGGTTGGCCCTTTACCACTGAACTGCATCCCCAGTCACAATTTGATGTCTTTAAAGGGTGAGATACAGGAGCCTAACTGTCATAAATCATTTAATTTACCATAATAGTTGAACACGGGCTATATGGATTCTTTGAACTGAGTGCTGAGGCATCAGCAAAATGTGGCTCTTGGCAAATGATTTAGAGTCTAGCTATCATTCCGGGGTCCATTTTTCAAAAGAGGGGGTATGGGATGGTCCTGGGTAGATCCAAATGTTGTTGCTTCCTGTAGCTCCAATACCTATGTAGTCATCTTCATGTTTAACCTATGAGTAAGACTTCGTTTGAAGATTAAACAAATTTTCTCTGTTTATTCATTTCTAGTAGGGGGAAAATCTGCTTTCTAAACTTGACATATATTTGCTGCACACATTAATGTGCTTCAGTGTGGCATTTCAGTACATCCATACAGTATGCATTGACCAAACCTAACCTCCCCTTATCCTCTCTGCTACCACCCTATTCATAACTCCTAGTAATCAATAGTCTACATTCAGTTCAACTGTATTTTAACTTTTACTTAAGAGAGAGAGAACATCTGATACTTTCTGCTTCTGGATTATGTCATCTAAAATCATAGCCTCTAATTCTATCCATTTTTCAGCAAGTGACAATATTTCATTCTTTGTTGTGGCTGAATAATATTCCATTGTCTGTACATACCACATTTTCTTTAACCATTGATGTGTTCATGGGCCCCAAGTCTGGTACCATATCTTGCCTACTGTGAATACTGCAATAATCATGGGCCTGCAGGTACCTCCCTGGCATGCTGATTTTATTTCCTTTTTATATATACCCAGAAGTGGGATAGATGGATCATATTGCAGATCTACTTTTAGTTTGTAAATAACCTCATCCTATTGCCTGTGATCAGCAAGCAGGACATGGCTCATAGGGAAGGGTTTTATGGCTTCTCTGGTCTATTGGTCATATCCTTGTAAGTGTTTCAACTGTCAACCATGTTTTAGCAAAATTCCATTCTTTAGATCTTGTACTCCTTGCCTGAGAAAGTGGTGAGAGTGGCTGCTGTTGGTCTCTTCTCTGGGATGTTAGGCCTGTTCCTGCCACAAACAAGAGGTGAGCAAGATTCAGGTGGCTCTTGACTCAGCTCCTAACTTCCAAGTTTACAGATTTATTGTCAGTAACTCTATATTTTGCCTGACTATATTTCCTTTAACTCTCTCTCTTAAGATTAGAAAAGCAAACCAAAAACCACTAAAACCAACTAAAGAAAACACTCACAGATGAAAATATGTCTAAAAAGATTCACTAGATTCTCTCCAAGATAATTGTCAACTCTTTAAAATATAGAAAAGATTTTCACTGTCAGCCTTGTTTTTTGCTTTTTTTTGTCTCTCATCATCCATCTAGTTATGGGAAACATATCTAAAATTTCACGTGTGTGTGTGTGTGTGTGTGTGTGTGTGTGTGTGTGTTTTCTTATGGGTTGTTGTTTATCAGTCTCCTTTCCCTCAATCATAAAATTTCTTTTATCTTCTGACATATATAGATCAAAGTGAAATCAGAGACTTTTCATAGAAATCTAGGCTGGCCATTCAGACCCAACTATGAGGAGCTGATCAGAGAACCAAAATACTAGAAATAACAAACTTGGTAATCAATTTTGGCACTTGAAGGTAGGCTAAAATCAACAGCTACAGCACCTATGCACAATGCAGGATAACTTTTTACACAAAGTGGTTTTAACCTGTTATTGGCTACTAGCTGAGTCATTTCAGCAGACAATCCAACCCCATTGCTTCCTGTTGCTCTGGACTGCACAATCTGAACACTGGTGGGCTATTATTGGTGAGTATTATTTCTATAATTTTGTGCTTTGTCTCAGAGCTGAAGATGCCTTTTCTTCTTCTAAATAAGATGATTTCCTCTTAGATTCAGTCTTCAAGGCATTCTCTATTGATACTGGAATCTCAACATTTTTTCAACATATATTTAAAGTACTTCATTTTCCTTTTGATTTAAGGCATTGAACTTGCCATACATGCATAGTTGGCACAACTTTAGAGGAAAAACACCTGATTTCAAAGCCTAGTCCCTTAAATAATTTTTCACAGGTTATTTTATTGTATCTATCTTCATCTTCTTCATCACTAAAACGGGAGATGATTATACCTACCTCATGAGGCGGCTCTGATGTGACTAGTACGCCCGTGTAGGTATGAGCATCACCCCAAACCGTACTGCACAAATGAAATGCAGCGCTCACTGTCCTCCAACTGCTGTGCACCTGGTGGCATGGCTGTGCTGCTCTTCTTGTCCTTTGGAGCCCAGCTTTGAAAGGAGCAAGATGCAGAGGTGTGGAAAAGGAGAAGTGAGGGAAACCAGTGCTAGCGCTGTGCTGCTCAGGAGGAAGCACAGAGTGTGGAGGTGTAGTGGGTGCCCTGCCATGTTTCCAGGCTATGGCTAGAACTAAGAGAGAATGTGTGTGTGTGTGCATGACGTGTGTGATGCCCCTATCACAGGAGGAAATTTTAAGGAAAAATTCAATATGCAAGGCAACATTTTCTTGCAATAACTAAAAATCTAAATCAATGCAAAAATCCATCACGAATAAAATGTTAGAATTTTAAATAAAGATCCTATTCCCTATCTTTTTCTTATATATTGCAACCCACTACTGCTTCCTAGGGAAAGTGGTTGTAGAAATAATCTTGACACTTTTTACTTTCTTCATATAACTGCATTTGTTTGTTTAGATTTCTGGGTCTATGCATCTGTGGGTGTCTGTTACACTGGTTTCGAAGGAGAAATTCATTTGTATTGGTAAGGTTATGAATTGTAGAGTAAAATGTACATTATTGCAAAAGTAGAATATCAAATGTGCATTCCATGGGTATAAGTCATATTTTGTAGACTGACTGGTCTTGTTGGATACTTAAAACTCATTATGTGTGTACACAAGGCTAAAAAACAATGAAACACAAGTGACTACTAAATCCCGAAGTGCTGAGTGTGCCTGTCTGCCATATTCCTGGCAGCGTCTGCCAGTCTTCCTTGTGTCCATTCCCACAATTCTAAATGATGTGACTGTGTTTTGTATCCTTGGCTTAGCAACTTCAAGCAGTATGTCTTGACCTCTTACTATGAAGGACACAAAAATGTGGCTCATTTTCTCGATTTCTTCTGACCTTTTCTCTGCCTCTCAGTGACTTCTCAGTTTTTGTTGCTTGCCTGAAAAGTGTGTGTGTGTGTGTGTGTGTGTGTGTGTGTGTGTGTACATCTTAATTTTGTTTAGCAGGCTTTAATTTAGCAGGGTCTGTCTAGGGATCTGCCTTGCTCATCTTTCCTGTGAGAAAGGATTCCTACCTGGGGAGCCTGGGCTTTTGCCTAACACCTTACTGACATTTCCTTAGAGATTTCTTCTCCTCTTGCAGCCTGGGAACCACAGGATGCGGCTTTGAATAGTGGCTCTTACACTTTTGGTCTGTGCTGTGTTTTAATTTAATTTAGATCAATGATGTTGAACCTACGGTATGCAGGCCTCAGTGGCTGTTTATATCTCTGAAAGCTTGAAAAGGGGCTATCACTGGTTCAGACACCCCTCTCATCCCACTTCATCACCAGCAGCACCCTCTCCGCCAAGGAGAGTGGAATCCACCAAAGTCTCTGGTTGGCTGATTTTGTATCTCTCCAGGGACAGAGCTTTGAAGAATTTGTCCTTTCTGCATGTTGTGATTTTAATAGGCTACTAAATATTAGTTTCAATTACAAAAAAAAGGCTATATATTTTTTAATGTATTTGGTATAGGATCTCACTATGCAGCTCAGACTCAGAGTGATCCTCCTATTTTCAGCCTCCCCAGCACTGGGATTATAGGCAGGCATCACCACGCCTAGGTGGCTGGCTTAGCATGCCCAGGGAGCAGGGCCAGCACGGCATGTGGTGCTGGGGGGATCTAACCTGGTCCCAGTGCTTGCCTAAGCAGGCACTTAGTCCTCTGCGCTATTTCATCAGCCTTTACATTGTTTTCTGTTTCTTTTTCTTTCTTTTTTTTTTTAAGGCTGTATTTTTTGAGCATCAATTGTTTTCTTATTTGTACTTCTCATATATTCATTCATACTTTAAAAATTATGGTTAATCTTTACTAGTGCCGTAGCTTTTGCTTCATTTAGCTTTTTAAGTGACTCCCCTTTTGTGGAATGACTGTGCATGTGTGTTTGCCTATGTGTGTGTGTGTGTGTGTGTGTGTGTGCGTGCGTGCGCACACTTCCTTCTCCAAACAAGAAAAATCATGCAAATACTTATCTCCTTTGTCTAATGTTTGGGGTCAGTGGAATTAAAAACTTAAAGATAGTTTTAAATATTTGTCTTTATGCATTTCCAGGGAATACATATAGAAAGTTTTATCATTTTATTTTTAGAATAAGTCAGATACTTTGATTATGAATTTTACCAGCACCTTTAGAAAAGCTGAAGTGTTAGGTGATAAAGCATATTGTAAAAGATTCCAAAAAAGTTTGGTGAATGATGCTTCTGGAGAGGGGATATTTAGCTCTTGAAAAACTTATAAGATGAACTGGAATTAGAATGTGTGTTTTAGTTTATTAGTCAATAGAGTCATTCGATCTATGTGAATTAAACAGGAATATTTCATACCATTGCTACTTCATCTGAATCTTGCCCATGTAAGGCCTATAAAGATAAAGTTTAACACTTATTAGTATATTCTCTTCCTAAATTATAAATATGGTGTAGATAATTTTAAAAATTTAAATATTTCTTAATAAAAAGAAGGTGATCAAGTTCGGGTTTAATAAAGGCAGCAATTTTCATTCTTCATTATTATTATTTTTCTTATAATACCTTTTTGTAGAATTAATTTAAAAACAGTACAGCCATCGTGCCTTTCTTATGGCATTTATGATTTCCTCTGAACCTGAAGAGTAATTAACTTCAGAACTATTATAAAATCATTACATTTTAAATGATTGCAGGTTAAACGGTTTGTACAGAGCAACAGAAAAAAAAATCTAGTGATAAGCACAGAATTAGACTTTATCATCAGTATTTTTATGAGATTGAGATTGTATATATACAGCCCAAAATATTGAATAGTATTTTTTCTATCTTTATTTATTACATTATGGCTTTTATCCCTAGACTACCGGGGTCTCATGCTAAGTAAAAGTGCTATTCTATGCATGTTCCCGGTATCTTTACTACTTTCAGCATACTTTGTCTTAATGTATGACATAGATACTAAGAAACTGGACCTCACTGCTATTGGAATTTATTTTTGCCATATTTTATGCATTTATATGAAGGGTGTGGGCCAGTATACATTTATTCTATATTAGAATATCTTTTTATGTGACTCTGTACATTTTTTTCCTCTCACAACTGGGACTTTATTGATTGTGTTGAGAATCAGCACACAGAATTTTCAATTTATATACAATTCTTAACAAATATATGGAAAATCTAAGAAGCCACATATTATATTTATTTTTAAATGTTTGTTTCTGTGATTTACCTACTTTAAATTTGGAGGGACATTTTCCTGAAGAGGATATCAAATGTTGCTCTACTGCTAAAAAGTCTTATCAGTTTACAGTTTTATCTCCTGTACACTACATACTCATACCTCCCCGTGACCCCCTCTCATTTCTGTTTCTTCCTATGCACAGAAGTACAGCATCCACCAGGTAGGCTTCGAGCATTTTGTAATGACTACATTTCATGAGTTATCAATGGATTAGATTAGCAACATTAACCCACAATAAATAATAATAACATCAATAATGTTAGTAAATATAAACTTACAGAACATGGACAATGTAAACGTCTGAAGGAAATTATGGTTAACCATTACTAGTATAATTTCTTTTTGCTTCATTGAATTTTTAAATGACACTTCTTTTGTGGGATGAATGTACACATGGGTGTGTGTTATCAAGAGAGAAAGGAGGGAAACACGATGCATATCATATTAGAAAGGTTAATGTCTGCCACTTGGTAAAACCTCCAACACTTGGGAGGACTCGCACAATAAAAATTTGTTTTTGCTCACCAAATAGTTCCTTGCTGAGTTCTTTGTTGGAGGGGGCCTGGTTCTGCATGGTGATTCAGGGACCCAAGCTCCTTCCCTTGGTGGTTGTTTTGTCCCCTGCAACTTTGAAGTCCTCTGCAGGTAGCTTGTAGATGAGGAAAAGCAGGGTACAGAGCACATCCTTGTGGACTGGCTTGTCCTGGGCCTGGCACGTCTCTCTGCTCACATTCCTTTGTGAAGACATGATGTCATGGTCATCAGTAGCTGCAGGGAGTGGAGGAGGCTGAGAAGGTAGTGCCCAGGTAAGCAACCTCTTCCCAGTGGTAACTGTAACTGTATTTAAAATTTTTGGTTTTGTGGTATTGGGGAATTGAACCCATGACCTTATGCATGCTAGGTAACTAGTCTATCACTGAGGCCACACTCCGACCAAGTGGGGATAACTATAAACTATAGGGGAGGACAGTGAACCATGACCCGTATGCAATGTTGAAATGGCATATTTTGAGTCTTGTCTTTGGAGTAGACAAATATATGAATGATCATCAATAAAGGTCCGTAAGCGTACAGGTAAAGTTTCTCTTCCATCTTTAATTCTATAATTTAATTTTATTCCTCTGCTATGAGTAATGAAACAGTGTTTAGTTTACATTTAATTACGAACATTTTATAAAAAAGTTTAGCTCATAGTTTTGGAACCCCCACCCCCAACCCCAGCTATGTCACATCATGGAAAACAGCTCCACAACTATGGGAGCACACGTGGGAGGGAGTGATCCCATGGAGATCAGGGATGTGGAGTGAGAGATCTAGGCCCCTGGAGAGCCATGTTAATACCTGCTGAGGACATGTTCCAGTGACCTAAGACCTTTCCCAAGATTCCTCCTCTTGAAAACCCACCACCCCTTAATACCAGACTTTCAACAACTTTTCTTGAAGGACAAACATTCAAAGCATAGCAGAAGATATTTGTAAATAGATGACTAAATTATCCAATACTAAGGGCAGGCATGACCAAGAAGTTAAGTCAGCTGGCCAAATTCACACACCACCACCAGGAGAAAGACTAGAACTCATATATTTATACCAACTCTATGTCTCTTTCAGTGCACAAAATTTGTTTAAAATATGGTTCCTGAAGAGAAGGATATTGTAAAGGAGAAAAATAAGCACAGGGCCTATTTCACATCAGCTCCATACCAATGGCAAGTTAATTTGGGAGATGTATGACACTTAACTTTTTTTTTTTTTTTTTTAACTCAGGTACTTGCACTTGCCAGGGAAGTGCTTATTCTACTGAGTCATCTCCCTGGCCCCAATGCTTGACTTTTCTTGTGATAATGAAAAAAGGAGGAGGAAAGAAAAAAAGAAAGAAAATGTTGACTTGATTTCTAGGTTATTCTGAGCTGTTTAGAACATAAGTAATTTAATGTGGTCTGTGTCTCAAACTGTTGTATCTATATATAAGTTATTTTTTGGGAAGAAGCATGACTTCTATAGCATTTGGTTATGTGTTTCATTTTTATTTCCTTAGAAGCTAGTTGTTGGAAATGTAAGGAGAATTCTACTCTGAAGACAGTTATTGGAAATAATTTTTTAGTCTCACCTGCTAGAAACTGCAAGGAACAAAACAATACATGGCCCTTGCCTTCCAGCACTCAAAATACAACCCAAAGAAGTCAACTTCCAGAAGTAATGGGTTATTAGCAAATGGAATGGAGAGGTGTTCTGAGAGTTTTGAGACAGGAAAAATGATCGTGAATCATCTGGGAAAAAGAAAGTTTGACAGACAAAATAGATGCTTAACTTGTGGTGGGAAGATGGGTCCAGTTTGTCTAGAAGATTTAAGGCCAGTTAGGAAAATGTTGCTGTGGTGGAAAGGACACTGTGAATGAAAATTTGGAAGGATCTCTTCTGCTTTGTTTTGTGACTCTGCCTCTTACTTTATCTCTCTGCACTGGTGAGATTACTCTCATTTCTCAACACAAACCCTGAGCTCCCTAATCCTGCTAGGCTCAGCTGCTGGGATAGGAGTGCTCTGTTGCTTTTCCCCTTCTTATCCCCCTAGTGCACATGTTTTCCAGGAAGTCCTGTATTCCAGGCTGAGATGCTTTTACAGTTTTGTAACTGGCATGAGTGGACCTCCTCCAGGAAGATCTCAGACTCCAGGCTGAGTGTCCTCAGGCTCCTTTACTGTGGCTTCTCTCTGTTTTAAGGTTGAGTATTTTGATAGTTTTGAATGAGCAGTTCAGTGGCGTGATGTGCATTTGCATTGTTGCATGTTTTCACCATCCAACTTCAGAAATTTCTCATCAACTCAAGTTGGAATGCTGTTCCTGTCTCTAATCTTTTCTTTCCTCCCTATCTCCTGGTAACGTCAAAGCCACTTTCTCTTTCTATGAATTTCACTATTCTAAGTACTTCATGTAAGTGGAGTCATACACTGTAGGTATCCTTTTATGCCTAGCTCATTTGACTGAACATAATGTGTTCAAGGTTTTTCATTGTAGTCTTACTTGCTTTTAAATTTCTGTGTCTTTCATAGTACTCAGTACATAGAAAGTAATCATGCTTGATGAATGAAAGTATAAGAACAGAAATACAATGTCATCTTTTAGGAGTACTCATGAGACTTTCTTCAGGACAGAGAGAATATTTAGCTTGGTGTTCGGAAGGTAGTTGGGAGAGATGGGGCAAGCAAGGTGGGTAAGTTAAAAGAGGAAAGGAATTGCATTCCCTAAGATTCTTGGATTTCCAAGCCATGAAGCAGTAGTGGACCACTGAGAAGTCAGGAAAAGGCAAATATGTTCCATCTTCCTAGGTATGCTTCACCCCTGTAATAAGAGGGATTGCTTTTGTGGCTCATATGAGGGGCACTGTTTTAATTACCTACCTAAGTGACAGAGAAGAGAAGTTGAGAAAGAAATTAGAGCCCAAGGATACAGGAAGCATCACCACTGGTGTAAACATGTCTGGTACACTATGTCATTGAGTATTCATAATGCCTAAGAGGAAGCAAAGTGTATTATGTGGTTACACATATCTTGCTCATTAATCTCAGTGATTTAAGCTTGAATTACAAAATGTGGGTAAGAGATACAAGTTCCTCTCACAGGTTTTTGAAATGAAATTATGAAGACAAGAAGAACTTCTTTGTGCAGTCAATGGTATGTCATAATATAGATCAGGTAATGTTTTAGGTTGTTCTTTAGATTACTTTATAAATTAGATAATCTGGTTCTTCTACATTTTCAAATATCTGAGT
>NW_004524822.1:2005698-2012089 GCF_000260255.1 Octodon degus
GCTAGAAAAAAGAGCAGGTATATTGTTGTTGATTCAGTGTTAACTTCTTGAGTTAGACTTGGCCCAGACTCACTGAACAAGACTAGCCTTTATCTGTTAAAACATTACTCTTAGCCTCTGTAGAAACATTCAAGCTCTTAAAAAAAAAAAAAAAAAAAAAAAAAAAAAAAAAAAAAAGAATGAAGGCACTAACTTGTTTTACATTCTGGAACCAGCTTCTGCTCCAGCTCTGGCTTATATTAGTAGCTTTGCTCCTCAGTTCTATGGCTTTAATACCAGCTTTCTACCCTGTGATTTCTGACATGCACAGCACTTAGCAATTTACAGCAAGCTTATTGTCCAGTCTCTCAACCAGACCTTTCAACAGCCCAGCATGAAGATGAATGGGCATAGATGAAGAAATTGAGGTTTAGATAGACAGGGTAGCTTGGCCAGAATGACGCACCACTTAGTAGAGAAGCTAAGCTGTGCACCACTGTCTTTTCCATTAGACCACATCAACACTTAATTTGGTGTTATTTTTCTTTCTAGATGAACCAGTACTAGGAATTCTTCCACAGATCTCACTGCCCATCTTCTCTACTGTAAAATAATAATAATAATGGCAAATATTTCTAGCATGCTATCTCTATGCCAGACATTATGTGCTTTATATGCAGTGACATATTTCATCCTTCCAACCAACTATAGAGTGATTACCATTAACTGAGATACAGAGAGAGTAGATGGGTTGCCTGGATCACAACCTGGGAAGTGGCAAAAGTCAGAGAGTCCTCAGCCTGGGTCCAGATGTTCTGTGTGACACAGCTCACACCGAGTACTCTCTTCTGTCTGAGCCACAGCTCCCATGTCTGTAAGCAAGTGGGCTGCATTGTAGAATTGTGAAGTCTCTGAAGACTAGGCTGTCTGCTGCCACATGACATGGAAGATGCTGACCCAGCCACTTTTTGACTGGAAGCCTGGTGTTTAAAAATAACCTCTACTATAGTCGCTGTAAACTTTTCAAATATAATCTCTGGTCATTCACTTGTGTCTATCTTTTGACAAACATGAACAACCCTACACACTTATGAAGCTGATGCTAGTGTGTCAAATTAAGTTGTAAAATTCTCCTCCAAACCCCAAGCCAGGCAAAGTGTCCACTGATATCCTGCCTGAGCTCTACTTTGCTGACTGAGGACCTCTGAACAACAAGCCCTCCTTGATTTTGCTTCCAAAATCTTTCCTCAAAGTGAGTCCAGAGAACTATGTCAAAGTAAGTGAAGAAATCCCCGTGCTGCTTTGTCTTCACTGCGCAATAGAATGCATCCTAGCAAGCTAGCAGAAGGGCTACTATTATTTTGAGTATCTTTAAAATCAAGAAAAAGATATTCATTGAGGAAATGGGAGAAAGGAGGAGCAAGGAGCAGAATATGTAAGCCTGCCCATGTTTGCTTTGTGTGTTTTCATTTAAGAATTGTCATTGGAATCTTTCATTTTCCAACTTTCTAAGGTTCCTTACCTTGGCTTAAAAATAATTTTTGTAAGTGATGTTAGAATAAGGTTATGTCCCAGATGCAGAGAGGAAAATTTTATACCTTGCATGCACCATCACATGACTTCAGAGTTTTATAAACTCAACTGTGGAATTATTCTAAAGGAGGCTGAGGAGAAGACACGCAGCAAGTTTAATGAGTTTATGAGGCCCTTTGCCACCTGTTGAAGCTGACAATGTGTGGGAGTGGGGCTGTAGGATCAGGTTGGTGGCCTGGAATCTAAACTCCTGAATTCAGGCATAAGAAAACTTTTGATTTCTACTGTTAGAAGAGAAGTGACTTTTGGCCTACTAGCTTCTCTAACTGGTTGGCTTTCTCTTCTTCCATTTGCCCATCCATCCATCCAGCCACCCATCCATACATCTATCCATCCAAGATTTATACACAAGGAAGTGTGAGACACAAAAAAAAAATCTTATACAATTTTATAAAGCATGAACTCAGATTAAAAATTTGATATGAGAAGTCAGGGTTGAAATTAAATTATTTAAAAATTTACCTCTCGGGGCTGGCAAGATAGCTCAGTGGTCTAAAGCACCTGCTTAGGCAAGCATGCAGGGACCTCGGTTTGATCCCCAGCACCACATACCATGCCAGCCCCGCCCCCAGGGTGGGCTGAGCTGACCATAAAAAAAAAAAGAAAAAAAAAAAAAAGAAAGGAAACATTAAAAAAAAAACTACCTCTCATGTTTAACAGGGGTATTTTAATTTTAAGATTGAAGCTCTAATTGCATTAGATTCTTTTGTTTATTTATTTTTATGAATTTAGGGCAGTATATACAGGATGTAGAGGGTCTTACTACATAGATTGGACTCATAGTGATTCTGTTTTCAGCCTCCCAAGGGCTGAGATTACAGGCATGCACCACCATGCCCAGTCACAATAGCCCTCTCTGTGCCCTGGGGCTGAACCTGACATAACACACTGGGGATCAAACCCCAGCCACCACGCTCTACCAAAACAGGCACTTTGGTCTGCTGAGCTATCTGGCCGGCCCTAGAATTAGTTTCTTAATTTCTATTTTCTGAGTATTTTTTAGTCTAATCATCAAAAATTGAGTTATTACTACTCTGCTTTTTTTTTTTTTTTTTTTTGGCAGAACCAGGGATTGAACTCAGGCCGTTGCATTTGCCAGGCAAGCACTTATTCTACTGAGCTATCTCCCCGGCTCCCACTACTGCTTCTTTATTTCACACAAATGATAAGAGTTTAGAGCAAGTACAATGTTGTGAAGGCAAAAATACTTTTATTTCAAACCCATCATTCAACCACCTTGATTAGGAACCACAGTGTTGTAGCACTTTATGTTTATGGGCTTACTAATTATGATACCCATAATGTAAAGGATTTTTTTTTAACCTTCATTTTCACATGAAGAAGCTGAAGCATGGAAGACTTCTGTGTCTTTCTCATAGCGTCTCCACTGAGAAGTGGTGAGCTGGGATCACTGCCATGGCCATCTGTTCTTGAGGCCACACTTTTGAAGTCCTCACGGATACAGCACAGTGAGTGTTATCTTCCTCCGCTGCAGTTTCCTTGGAAGAGAAACCTGGCCTATCAATATCATTAATACCTTTTCATGAGTGGTGTCATTTCTTTATCCTTACAGTCCATATGGAATAGCATCCTTGTTTGCCTATGGAGGACAGTGACTTGTAACCTGGTGTGCTTACTGCAGTGGCTACTACAGAATGATGCCCCGACTTCTCAGCAAGACCTTGAGGTCCTCCACAACTTGCCTGTGCCACACCTAGGCAAGAATTTCCTCCTCTCAGTACACACCCTCTGCTCCAGCCACGGCTACCTGGCCCTGTCCCCCTGATGTGTCATGCTTGTTTCCAGTCAGGCATCCCTGCTGTTCCACCTCCCTTCCTCTGCCAGCAGTGCATCTCCTCCTCACCCCAGTGTCGGGTGGGTTTTACTCTTCATGAGCTCCACACTAGTTGCCAGTAATTTTGTGCTTTCAAACCCTTTAAAAGCTGTGTCTTGGGGCCGGGGAGATGGTTTGGTGGAATAAGCTCTTCCCTGGCAAGCACAAGGGCCTGAGTTCAATCCCCGGTTCTGCAAAAAAATTAAAAAATAAAAAATAAAAGCTGTGTCTTAGATTAGGATTAGGTACTTTATCTTGCCATACCTTATTTTGATAGCTATACCGTTTCACCATGTGATAAGCCCCTTCGTATATCATTCACGTCTAACAATTGAGAACAACGAACACGTAGGTAGAAAGTGAAATCAGAGCTGGGATCCATGTCAATATGGATCCAATATAGAAAATAAATGTCAATGTAGAAAATAAAGTAAACTGGTTCCAACCCTTAACCAAGTGTGTACTGTAAATGTAGCAGGCTTTCAATGAGTGAGTGAGGAAAGTTTTTGCCCATTGACCTTACTGAGAAAATCTGTAAGTGCCATACTTGGAGTAAAGTGTGGGGAATCCTATCTTTTGAGTCATTTTTAAAACGTAAGGAATCTTTTACTACCCATTAAGGACAAAAGAGACTTCAATGACAAAAACGTTTTGAGCCCATCCAAAGATGTGATTCTAATACATCATCCTAGCTGGCAAAATAGGGCAATAAGAAGCTTTTGACAGCAGGCACTTTGTAAGGTGGTCTATATGTACACTTGCTAGTCCCGACCAAATTAAATACCTACAAAAAAGCAAGGTAACAAAAAAAAAAAAAAAAAAAAAAAAAAAAAAAAAAAAAAAAAAAAAAAAGAGGAGAATGTCATTCTCTTGTTTCTAGCTTTTGTTAATTTGCCTAAACCTCATGAGTAGGGGTGAATTCTACCAGGAAATATACAACGGGTACGTGTCTGGTTCCTCAATCTTTCTAGAATATACTTATCTTAGAGATCCACTTAATTCCACTTAATTCACTTAATCAACTGCTAAATAAATGAAAAGTTTTGTGGTAGACACTTAAAGAAGTAGAATTAGAGGCAGTAACTAACTACAAGCACCAGTTCTTCTACTCAAATGATTTTTATGGCAGGTAGAGGAATCACGAAACATGCTTTTTAGTTTCTAAATTTTTTAACAGAGTATTTTTTGAAATCACAGCCCCAGGTTGAAAGATGGGACAGAAGACTCCAGGTATCTTATATGGCTGATATTATAGCTGCAGGAACTTGAAATGGCTAAGTAGAACCCATTACAACTGTTAATACAGATGCATCAGGAGAGAAATGCACTGTGGAAAGTACAGGGCAGGGCACCTCTGATTGCTGGAAGGTAATAGACCCAAAAAGTGGAGATATTTCTCAACAAACCATCATTCTGCTTTCTGTCTCTCTCTTGACATTGACTGTGCTTTTAGCAGGGCAAAAGTTATCTGAAATTGTAGTTCAAAATTTAAATCATGGTCACTTTGCTAAAATTCTACTAGATAGAGTAATGGAAGAAAAAGAAACACAAATAAAAGAAGGGTAGTAAAGCGAATCACAAAGCTTTAAAGATGTAATTCTCCTGAAGAATTAGAAAGCAACTCAAAAGGAGTCTCAGAAAGAGAAAGCCTACTTGAGCATGTCCCTGACTGAAGTCTGCCAGCAGCGATGGCAGAAACCCGACCCTCCTGCTTCCCTGGTGGCATTTTTTTTTTCCTCTAACTAAATCTTTCAAGTTCCTTGCTATCTCTTTTCTTCATTTGAAAAATTTTTAAATTGAAAAATAAATTTTGGCGTAGTGGAGATGGAATGCAGGGCCTTCACAATGAGCTACATCCCCAGCCTGTTTCATTTCACTGCAAAGATATCAATTTTGGGACAAAGGAACGCTAAGCTGCTGGTTGGTCCGGGCTGGGCTCTAACTTGTGACTGTGCTGCCACAGGCTCCTGGTGTGCTGGGGTGGTGAGCATGTGCCAGCGCACCTTGCTGTGAGTCAGAGTGAGCACATGTGCTCAGACCCTTGGTGTTCCATTCCAGAGAAGGAATAAAAATGCCTTCATTCTGCCCTATTGTCTTCCTGTTCTTAAATTTAGCACCAACTCATTTATTTCATATTTTATTTAACAAATTAGATATTGTTCTTTAGCTTATTAGGAAAATTATTTTCTCCCCAGTGTATTTGTTTCACATGCTCTGTTTAAAAATTTAAAACTATTCTTTATTATTTTTATCATTTTATTATTTCTCCAAGGCACCCCAATTTGGGAGGATACTGTAATGTTAGGTAAAAATTGTGTGTGAATATATAATATATACTATTTACACGTAGCCTTAGAAATAAGCAGGCCAAGTCTAGAGGATTACACCAATAAGATATAGTTGTTAATAAAAACCATCATTTTTTCTTTTATTCTTTTTGAACTCTTTGAATGAACACTTTTTAAATCTTTTTTTGACTGCTAGGATTTTTTATTAGTGCATGTTAGCAATGCAGAATAATAAATTTGTCTTGGCATGTTGGCAGATGCAGGTAACATATTCTGATTGTTTTAGATCTCTTCTTATTTTTTTGCTTTATTCCCTTGATCTTCTTTCCCACTGCTACTGCATTTTATTTTTTACTCATTTATTTTCAGATTGCTAATATAAGGGAAAGGAGGTTATATTCAACTTTCTGAGGTCAGTTTGCTTTGATTAACAGGATAACTATCAGTTTTGTGAAATGTAAAGTGCTGGATTCTTTGGGGAAAACCAATATAAATGAGACTGCACCCCTGGTCTTCCAAGTCTAATGCCTGGGTGACTCAGAAGGCGGTCATTGGGAAGTACTACCTTCTGCAACTGGGGAAAAGTCAAGAAGTACCAGAAATCTTTTCCACTCATCTAATCATGTTTTTTTTTCTGTTTCCTGAAACTATGCTATTTTATTATGAATAATCTTTTTTTTGTATTTTTTATTTATTT